>NW_022103936.1:1791958-1793322 GCF_000313985.2 Echinops telfairi
ATGAGCTCTGCCCCCAAGAAGCTTATTATTTTTGAGGGGAAGTGGGTAGGCATTCCAAAAAAGTATAATTCAATTTGATTAGTTGTTATAATAAAAGTATATACAAGTACTGAGGGTCCATAGCAGTTCTGTTGGAGTACAGAGTCGAGTTAGAGAAAGGTTTTAGGAGTATTACATCTGAATATGGAATTGGAGTTGATTAATGAAAAAAGAAGCAAACCTGTTGTCACTGAGTTGATTCCAACTCGTGATGAGCCCATGTGTTGACCCCCTGTGTTACAGAGTAGAACAGCTCATACTTTTCTTGACTATATTCTTTATGGAAGCCTATCACCAGGTCTTTCTTCCATGGTGCCACCCAAACCAAACTCACTATTGAGTCAATTCTGACTGCCAATCTTTAGGTTAGTACACACCCAAATCGCTGCCATAGAGTCGATTCCAACTCATAGCAGCCCTATGGGACAGAATAGAACAGCCCGTTTGGGTTTTAGAGACTATAAATCTTGATGGAAGTAGATAGCATCTTACC
The DNA here is from genome assembly GCF_000313985.2 of Echinops telfairi. NCBI lineage: Eukaryota > Metazoa > Chordata > Mammalia > Afrosoricida > Tenrecidae > Echinops > Echinops telfairi. The sequence continues at coordinate 1,792,491 of NW_022103936.1, forward strand.
TCCCACTGATCGGCTGGTGGTTTGGAACTGTTGACCTTGCAGTCAAAGTCATAACCCCCTATGTCACCAAGGCTCCTTAGGTTAGTAGTTAGTTGTTTGTGCTACCTACACACCTTCGAAGTTCACCTGACAGAGCGAGTATAAAATACAAAATTATGGAGTCATAATAGCAAAGCTATGGGACAAGGAACGCATAACCCACTGTGCCACGATGGCTTCTTAAGTGGTGGGTGTAGTGGCCACATAATGGAATAGTGGCCCAAAGAATCAGCCAATAGACATAATACCTTTCACATCAGTGTTTTCCTTTCCATTCTTAATTACTACTGTTTTTAACACATAATTTTATTCTTTACCCGATGTATTCAAAGTAGCCTTTATCTGGGCTTTCTATGTCCATTTCCTATGTTCTATCCCCCAATCTATTGTATATATACAACTCTCTAGGCTATTCTCCCCAAAGTATTTCTCAAAAACCTTGAATGGCTACAAAATAGTTTTTAAAAACTTAGCACCAAGTTCATCCAAACAAGCAATAACATTTAGCGTGACATTTAGGGCTTGGCCACTAACCAGAAGGTTGTTAGTTAGAACTAATCAACTGCTCCAGAAAGAGAAAGATGTGGTAGTCTAAAGAGTACAGCCCTGGAAACCCTGTAGGGTAGTGAGTCAGAATGAACTCAATTGCAGCAAATTCAGATATTTTTTTTTTGGTTACCAAATAAATAGTTAAACTGCTTAGCCTATGACAAGAAAATCAACCCTTTTATTTAGTGTCATGTTTTACTCCTTTCTTGAATCTGGTACTTTTGCCCTACTGACCATCTCACAG
>NW_022103936.1:1793422-1801972 GCF_000313985.2 Echinops telfairi
CTTAGCCTATGACAAGAAAATCAACCCTTTTATTTAGTGTCATGTTTTACTCCTTTCTTGAATCTGGTACTTTTGCCCTACTGACCATCTCACAGCCCCTCATTTTTGTACCCCAATGTACTCTGTTCTGAACTCTCACTTAACATTCCCTGTCCCTGGGGTTTTTCTTCCCACCCTTTAAGTTCCAATCCTGCCAGTCTTTTAAATGCCAGCTGAAATGTGTTAGTTTTTTTCCCCAGATATCCTCTCCGTTTCCAAACACATCAAGCACATACATTTCTACATACACCATAGCAATTTGTCTGCCCTCTGGCCTTGAGGACCATCCACCATTTCCTTCTTGCACTAAAGTTAAAGCTCTTTGATGTTTCTCGCACAGAAGAATCTGAAGAGGGCACAGGCCATCCGGATCATACTCATCTTGAACTTGTCAAAGATCCATTGTCTGTGACCATGAGTGCTAAAGAAAAAGAATTTTAATTCATTGAAGAGGAAAAAGTAAACATTTACAGTTTTGAATAGTTGCTCCTTCAGTGGGATGAGCTCCAACATGAGAGACTGCCAACTAGGGGATGTAGTGGGGTAAACATTGAGTTGCTCACTGAAAGGTCAGCAGTTTAAAACCACCAGCCAATCCATGGGGAAAGGATGATGCTTTCTACTCCTGCAAAAATGTACAGTCTCAGAAACCCACAAGGATATTTCTATTCTGTCCTGTAAGGTTGCTATGAGTCAGAGTTGACTTGATGGCAGAGAGTTGGTTCGGTTTTTGTTGTTTTCTTTAATAGTTTTTCTTTAATTTTTAGATAATATATTAATATGATTTCCTTTGGCTAAAGAGTTTGTGCATTAAAACAGCAATTTTAGTAAACTGCAGTTCATTAAAAAAATTTTTCTATGGGCATGGCAGGGGAGATTATTGGGTAATGGAGCTAACAGCAATGCGTATAGGGAAGAAGAAATGTCTTAAAACGGATTTTGGTGATGGTTACACAACTCTTTTAAATCTGACTGAACTATTGAAATATCCAACATGTTAATTACATGTCAGTAAGACTTAAGAAATAATAATAAAGTTGTTGCCAACCAAGTATTTTGGATGAAGGCAGCAGAGTTACCCGTGAGGCTACTTATTTATTATTTTCTTTTGAAATGAAAGCATAAGTAAAAACTATTTTTAAATTATGAGAAAGTGGTTAAATTGTTTGAAGAATATACTTATTTTATGGATGTGCAAGGGTTTCTCAAAAAGTTAGTGGCAAAATTCCATTTTCTTTTCATTCCATTTTTTCCATGAACGTTTTGAAGCCCCCCTTATGGATGTGTGTATCAATCTTTGCAGGAAAACTAAATTAGAAATATTTTCTTTAATAAGAGTGTTTCCTAACAGAATGTAAAGAAAGGTTTAGGTTTATTTTTATTTCCTTTAGTGGGATAACTTTATGATTTAATTAAAACCTCAATGTTGCATGCTAAAAGTACAAGTACATTCTGTGTACTTGTCACATCATGTAATATCTGATTAAGGCATGAACAATATTCCTGAGAGCTGTGGGTTAACTCATAAGTTGTGAAAGTGAAGGAAGCAAGGAAATGATCGATACTAGTTTTATATCTTTGTGCTTCAGAAGCTTTGGTGTCATCGTGGATTGTGGGTTTTGGGCTGTTAACTCAAAGATCAACAGTTTGAAACTACCAGCTGCCCCACAGGAGAATTTGGAGGACTTTCAATTCGCGTAAAGACTTACAGTCTTGGAAACTCACAGAGGCAGGTCTGCCTTGTTCTATGGGGTCATTATGAGTCGGCATCGACTCGATGGCAGTGAGTTTGGTTGATAAGAATTGGCAAGTACTAGTCTACCATTCCTTGCTTCTTAACGTATGGCAGACATAACTAATCTATAGTAATTATTATTCCCACTGGTCTCATTCTTACTCCAGGCAGTATCTCAGAACTCAAACGCACTACCCTCAAGTATATTCTGACTCTATCTGAACTTATATGAACAGGTTAGAATTGTCCCTGTGGGTTTCCAAGACTGTAAACCTTTAAGGAATAGGAGGCCTGGTCTTTCTCCTGTGGAACAGCTTGTAGTTTCAGTGGTTTCAAACCGCTGACCTTCAGTTAGGAGCCCAACTTGTAACTCTCCAACACTATCTGGGCTCCAGGCAGTGTCCAATAGCTTCTAATTAATCAGATTTGGCAAATAAGAGAAACTCTACTTACCAGTTCAATCCTCTTAAAATTGTTAATATAAGATTTCCTCACCTCCCAGTACAAGAGAAAAAACAAAACCTGATGACATTTGTGGATTGCTCTTGGTAAAATGAATGTTAGGATTAGAGGTGAGGTACCCTACTAGTTGTTTTCCTGCACCTTCCTTTTCTATTAAGACATATGTTAGTGTTAACATATGTTAACACTAACATATGTTAGTGTTAATGGTGTGGTTTTTCCTCAGGACTTTTGCCCTCAAATAGACTACATTAACAAAATATATCGTGTTTAAAAACAGGGAAGATGGTAGTCTTTCTCAATTTTGCATGTGTCAGACCACACCTAGCATATGCACTCATTGTAGGACACTGTTCATGATACTAAAGTCGTGCAGAGACTCATGTCCATGTTTTATGACTAGTAAGTGAAGGAACTAGATATGTTTACCTTGAAAAAGAGAAGATTGATGAGGAACCCAGTAATGCCTTCATGTATTATATGGCCTGTTTAATGGAAGAGACTTGTATGTCATTCTAGATGGTATAAGTAAAGACCAATGGCTAGAAGTTGTTAATTAAGTGTATTGTCCTTGGAAAAGAGGGCTCCATAGTCATTGAAATATGACAAATGCTTATACCATGTTCTTTGTCTGGAGCTTCACAAATGTATATTATTTACATGTATTTATTACATGTATAGTAGAGACCTTTTAAATTAGTTAAATCCTGTATTCTATCAACAATTTCTAAAGAATTAATTTTCTATGGAACTCATATTAGGATATTGGTTCAAAACAAGGTAGCAGGACTAACAATAACAGCAGTGCCTGGAAACTTATTTGAAATGCAACTTTTTGGCCCCACCTCAGAATTAGGACATCAGAAATGCTAGGAATATGGCTAGTAATCAGTGGTACTAACTCATCCCAGGGATTCTGGTGCTGCTGTGAGACGCACTGCTAGCAAAACCCACTATTATTCTCCAACTCACTTGCACCCTTTTAATTACATTTATAGCACTTACTATATATTTTTTAAAGTTTCTTCCAATGGAATTCTATGACTGTGAGCTTAAAGAGGCCTGGAGCTGTCCTGGTGGGATAGTAGTTTGCACATTGGGCTACTGACCACAATGTCAGCAATTCAAAACCATCAGCCACTCGACAGGAGAAAGATGAGGCTTTTTACTCCTGTAAAGAGTTCTTCTCTTGGAAATCCACATGGGTAGTTCTGTCCTCTCCTATAGGGTAGCTATGAGTCAGAATCGAATCGATGACAGTGAATTAATGAGGTTATGTGATATGTGGTAGTTTATGCATCGGGGTGCCAACTGCAAGGCCAATAGTTTGTACCCATTAGCTGCTCCATGGGAGACAGATGAGACTGTCTACTCCTGTAAAGATTTTCAGGCTCAGAAACCATAAGGAGGATTCATTCTACTCTGCCCTATAGGGTAGCCAGGACTCAGAACTGACTTGATGGCAATTGGGTTTCATTATTAGTTTATTTTTGGTACCCTTTTTGGTGCACAAAAAAGAAAACACTTATTGAAGTCCCACTATGATTTTCATTCTAATGTAGTTGCCATCCAGTTAGTATTAATTTGCATATTTTAAAGAATACTAAATAATAAATCTGTTATCGTTTATTAAATGAAATACATATTTCTGTCATGCAAAAGAGACCTACATAAATGGAAGACCATATGAGGAGGTACCCCCCCAAAAAAACCAGAATTTTTTTCCTAAAGCTACATATTTACTTTTTTTTTTTTAAACAAAACAACCTTATCACCTTCAAAATATTCACAATTACACTTAATACTTTTTCAATTCTGTGATTCCACTCGTGGAAACATATTTCAAACTCAACTGTTTGCATGGCTGACAGCACCTCACTCGTTTTTTTCTTCACCTCTTCTATGCTGTCAAACAAACTGCTGTCCTTTCATGTCTCTCTGCATTTGTGGAAACAAAAAGAAGTCGCACTTAGCAACGTAAGGTGAGTAAGGTGTGTAGGGCAAGAGACACATGCTGTTTTTTTGCCAAAATCTGGCACACTGAGAGCTGCGTGAGCAGGTACATTGTCTTGGTGGCAAAACCAGTCATCTGTCGGCCACAAATAAGGCCTTTTTGTCACACATTGTTACACAATCTTTTTGGAACCTTTAAAGAGAAAGCTTGATTAACCATCTGACCTGGTCGGATGAACTCCAAATGCATTACAAATTGACATTTTGGTCCATTTCGGAAGTTGACAGACGTCCAGACCGAGGTTTGTCACTAATCAAAATTTTACCTTTTTTGAAACTAGAAACCCACTCACACACTTAAATTTTACCCATAGTGCTGCCCTAATAAACTGTATTCAACATCACAACAGTTTCTGTGGCAATTTTCCTGAGCAGCAAACAAAATTTCATAGCCCCACGCTCCAGCCGGCACAAAAACAAGGTTCAAGCGAAACTGCTTTCACAAAAAAATTCTCTGTGACCAGAGAGAACTTTCCCAGAAAATACCACTGGGTGCATTAACACAGAGTGAATTGCTTGATGCTCGCCTAGTGGGAAAAATGCATACTACGAAAGCTGTAAAGAGTATTTACTGGGTTTTTAATTTTCATTTGGCAGAAAATGTTCACTGGGAAAAGAAAAGTTAATTTTTAAACATTCTTTGGGAAAGATAAGTCTTTTCCCCCCGCTTCTTTTTAAACATACTCAAGAGTAGCGATACCAGGAGGGGAAGGGGGAGGTGGGGGGAGAAAGGGAGAACTGATTACAATGATTGTCATATAACTCCCTCCCAGGGGGAAGGACACCAGAAAAGTGGGTGAAAGACGAGAGTGTTGGTGTAAGACATGAAAAAAATTTTTATAAATTATCAAGGGTTCATGAGGGAGGAAAGGTAGGGGAGGGAAAATGAGCTGATACCAAGAGCTCAAGTAGAAATATAATGTTTTGAAAATGATGATGGCAACATATGTACAAATGAGCTTGACACAATGGGTGTTTGTATGGATTGTGATAAGAGTTGTAAGAGCCCCCAATAAAATGATTTTTAAAAATCTATGATGTGCCTTCTCTTACTTCAAAAGTTTATAAGATTAAGATATTTTCCAAACTCTTTGCATTAACAGAGATTACATTCTGATGGCATTATATTTATCTCTCCAAACAACCAAGATTATTTGAGAGGAGAGGTAATGAAGTATAATATAAAATATATTTGTATATAATGATTTTTTAATTGTTTCTCTAGTGTACATATAAACCAACTACCATTGAGCCAATTCTGACTCATATTGAAGCTATAGGACAGAGTAGAACTGTTCCCTAGGGTTTCCAAAGTTGTAAATCTTTACAGGTGGAGATAGCCTCATCTTTCTCCCAAGGAGTGGCTGGTGGTTTTTGAATTGCTGCTTTTGCAGTCAATAGCCTGACTTGTAAACCACTACATCACCAGGATTCCTTAAGTATACGTATGACCACTCCTTTATTTATTTTTCCAGGTATCGGTAAGTGTGCATTTTGAGTATTTATGGGACATGCCTCTAAATCATGCAGAAGAACTTTCTTTTTCTGAAGACAGTGAAATGGAGTTGGCTGTGTTAACATGTCACACATAATTAGATTACAGTTATTAAGAGTTTCTTTCGAATGATTTATGACCAAATTTAACTTCACTACTCCTTATCGTTTTGTCACCACTTCTTTCATACAAGTAAGGCTATTGTGAGTTTATAATATTAGGTCCATTAGAGTTTTATTTATTTTCACTAAAGGGGATGAGAAAATTGTATAGTCTACAGACTAAATTTTTATTTTATTACTGCTCAGTGCTTCGGAATGTCTCGTTATACTAATGAGTCTAAGTAGTGCTATCACTATTACTATATTTAAACACCCCTGGTTGGCAGGGACGTGCTTAAGTCTGTATATAACACTGATAATTATGTCACTGTCTGTACCCTGGGCAACTGCTGCTGAAAGGGCATACTTACATGATGAGAAGATAGTAGATGAGTTCATTTGGAGTTGAGTGTTACTTCATTACTGGCTCATGTAAAGATTAGGGTGGTGGTTATGTGTTCTAAAGACCATCTAGCAATTTTCATCTTGAATATTAACTTGCTACATAGGTTTTTAAAAATTGCATTTAAATTTTTGTTCGTCTCTTTTTAGTTTTCCTCACAGAAGAAAAGGCCAATTCAGTATTAAAGCGCTACCGCAGAGCTAATGGATTTCTTGAAGAAATAAGGCAAGGCAACATTGAACGTGAATGCAAAGAAGAAATCTGCACATTTGAAGAAGCAAGAGAAGCTTTTGAAAATAATGAAAAAACTGTAAGTGTATGGGTTAAAAAATGACACTGAAAATTTTATAAATATGCTAACTTGTAGATAGATATTTGAAATCTACATTCCTTAAGTCGTGTGTATGTTGCTAGCAATTAAAACTTACATTTGTGAAGAATTTGTGCCATTTAATAATGGTTATATGGGTGAGACAGCCAGGTTCACTTCTTTGTGTCTTGATCTGTTTTTAAAAGCCTACTTTTCAGAAGACTGCTGAGTTTTAGCATCCTCACAAGGGAGTATCATTTTGTTTCATACAAGGCTTTGTTCTAGAAAGTTACGGTTATCGTCATCACCTTATTCTGTCTACTCAGAGAGAGCATGTGCAGGACGCTAATGGATGCTGGTACTGTTTTAAAATGTTTTCCTTCTTTTATGAGCACAGAAAGTTATATCAGACTTCCTGTGTCCACCCCTGTGAGAATACTCGTCTTTACTTCCCTTTATGCTAGAATGTATGCTATTCAAGGGAAACAGGGATTGGGAAGCATGGGCAATGGTGGATATTCCACAGACCTGCTCTAGCCAGAAATCACATTACCAGAGGTGACTACAATGTAGAGATCCACACCTGTACACCAGAAAGGAGTGTTCGAGCATGAAAATAACACTAGATTCTAAACAAGTCATGCCAAATGTGCTAGAGGAGCAGCAAATTAATCTTAGGGGTAAGAAATGCTGAAGAGTTTTGTTTTTTTTTAAGAGTGTTTGATTCCTGTCGGATAGAGAAGATCCCAGAGAGCTCAAGTAAAAGCTCATAAGTGGGTATGCCTGCTCTACTAGTTGCCATCAAGTCAATGTTGACTGATAGAGAGAGACCCTATAGGACAGGATAGAACTGTTCCTGTGAGTCTCTGTGACTGTAACTCTACGGAAGTAGAAACCCTGCCTTTCCCCCTTCGAATACTTGGTGTTTTTGAACTGCTAACGTTGCAGTTAGCAGCTCAATGTGTAACTACTTTGCCATCAGAGCTCCTCAGCATGCCTGCTAGTTTCCAAAATTTTGCAAAAGCAAAATTAGTTTATAATTCGATAAGCTATGAGCTTCATTAATTTTGGAATTCCTGGGTGATGTAAATGGTTAAGGCACTTGGTTGCTAGCCCAAAGAATGGAGATTGAGTTCACCCCGAGGTACTTGGAGAAAGGCCTGGCGATCTAATTCCAGAAAATCAGCAATTGAAAACGCTGTGGAGTATAGCTCTACTCTCGACACACCTAGAGTTGGTATGACTCAGAACTGACTCAACAGCAACTGATGGTTCATTGCTTTTTAAAGTCATATTTAATTTACACAGCTGAACACCTAGGGGAAAGAAAAAAAACCATAATTCTGTCATGTAAGTACAAAGCAATATTGACTTTTTAATTTCTTTTTAGTCTTTTTTTTCTTATGAATCTGCTTGGTTCTTGTTGGTTTCATTTTATACATCTTACTGGTTTTTTTTCTTCTTAAAAAAAATCCAAGCATGTTAATGTAGAGAAAATTTTAAGTGCAATAAAGCATGAAGAAAATAAAATCCCTTGAATTTTCAGCACCACCAATTTTTAAATTTTCATATAAATGATTCTGACTGGTTTTTAATGCTTAGAAAATTTTCAAATGAGAGGAATAAAATTTGTAGCATACTGTTTTATAACATGCAGTTTAAGTAACCTACCATGCAATATCTTACATATAATTAATGCGTTTCTACATTAGTTTTTATATCTTATACTTAGCCATAATTATATTTAAAAAATTTAATTACTATATATTGTGCCTTTCTATATGCTATCAGATGATTTTGTATGTGTATATTTGAGTTGACATGACTTTTAAAGCAGCCGTATTTCTTTTTTTTTTTAATTGTTTTATTAGGGGCTCATACAACTCTTATCACAATGCATTCTGTAAAGCACATTTGTACATTAATTGCCCTTATCATTCTCAAAACATTTGTTCTCCACTTAAGCCCCCAGCATCAGGTCCTCATTTTTCC
>NW_022103936.1:1803159-1805455 GCF_000313985.2 Echinops telfairi
TATCATGCTCAGTCCCCACCAGGGTTTCAGCAATTCCTCTTTGTTTCATTACTCTTGATCATGCCCTACCAGGCCTCCCATACCCACCTCACCACCAATTTGGATCACTTGTTTTTCCTTTGTCCCTTGGTTTGTTAACACCCCTTCCTTTCCTCCCACCTTCCCCTCTCCCATGTCCCCCTGGAACTGTCAGTCCTGTTGTTTTCTCCTCCAGATTGTTCATCTAGCCTATCTTATTTAGTCAGACCTGCGGTGATAATAACATGCACAAAAACAAGACAAAGCAAAACCAAGCAACAATATACAACAAAATAACAACCACAAACCAATGACAAAAAACAAAACACAAAAAAGAAAAGCTTGTAGTTATTTCAAGGACCGTTTGTTGTAAAAAAAGCCATATTTCTAGTCCAAACATGAGCTATTATATCTGTTAATAGCATAAAACACCATTTGTAAATGTGACTTTATATACTTGCCGTAGACTGCGTTCTTTAGAGAAGCAAAACCAATGAAGCTTATATATGTATATATATATAGAGAGAAAGAGGTTTATCTTAAGAAAATCACTCACATGGTTATAAAAGCAGGCAAGTTCCAAGTCTATAGGTCAGATGTCAGACTGCCTTGCAAAGTTGCAGGAGCTGATGAATCAGCGGGTTAGGCTTTTGGCTGCAGAGGTGAATGAATCCAAAGTTGGCAGGTAAGAAGGCAGGCCGCTGATGAGTTCCAGAATTGGCAGGCAGCATAGGAGGCCTCTAGCTCAAGTCTGAAGAACTGGAGATGATGATCAGCCAGACGAAGGATACAAAGCCAGCAAAAAGATAGCACGCTTTTCAAAAGTTTAGCTTATATTGGAAGCTGTCTCTTCCCCTGAGATAGCGTCCTGCCAGTGGATTGACTGCTCATAGCAGATCTCACAATGGAGGTGATTATATTATGTTAGATCTCATAACTGACGAATCACTGAGAATCCTGGCCAACCAAAGTTGGCACAGAATCTTAACGAATACAGCACTTAAAACACTTTTTATAACCTTGATTAAAACAAATAAGAAAAAGGAAAAGAAAAGAAACCTTGATTCTTGATATTGTCTTTATTCAATATGAATTTTCAGTATTCTGTCTAGTGTAGTTCTCGTGAAACTAGTGCCTTTTCATCCTACTTTACCAGTCTCCTTCACAGAAAAGGCAAGTACTCACTTGTTTGAAATGTATTGTACTAAAGTCCTGTATGCCAATGAATAGTATTCTTTTTAATTAAAACCTTTTAAAAATATCAAACTTGCAGAAAAGTTGTAATAATATTACAGAGAACTTCTGTGCTCATTGCTTATAGTTTTGATCAGGTAGGTGCTACAACTTATTTCTTAAGTTGATTTTTAAGTATTTATTGCTTTGTTGCTACTGAAAATTGAACCTCACCTTCCATACTATCTTCTACTGTTAATCATTGGTGAATGAAAAATTATTGATTTTTTAAAAGCCTTTTTGTTATAATTGACATGTTTAATTGCACATCTAAAATGTAAATTTTGTCAAGTTTTAACCTTTGTTTACAGTAGTGAAATCATTATGATAATCAAGAGAATGAAATAATCCATCATCCCCAACTTATATATGGCATGGACAATTGCAACCCAATTTCCAGTGGCGATACCATTTTACAGTCCTACCAACAATGAATATATGAGGAAGTTTTCCCTTATTGTTGCCAGCATTTTGTGTTGTCACTATGTTTTATTTTAGCCATTCTAACGGGTATGTAGTGGGATCTCATTTTGGTTTTAATTAGCATTTGAATTTGCATAAAGAATGTTGAACATCCTTTATGTGATTACTTGTCATCTATATATTCTGTTCAGTGTCTTTTGCTTTTTAAATTTTTTTTGAGTGTTGCATTTAGAAAGATCTTTATATATTCTAGGTACAAGTGTATTGTCTGATTGGTGGTTTGTACACTATTGATTTTTATGCGTTATTTGTATATCTTGTTACCTAACTGACATCTCTTACTGCTTGAAAGACTTTTGCCATTGCCTCTCAAGGTGAACAATGCTGTTAATGCTCATGTCTCTGCCCCTTATCCATCCGATTGCTTCTGCCTATTTTTCCTGCTCACAGACAGGATCCTACATTTCAGCAAATCTTTGAAGCAAACAGAAGAAACTCCTTCAACTTTGAAAGAATTGCTTAAATAATTGCTCTGAACTTTTCAGCAACGCCTTTTCCCTCTACAAAATTATTCTAATTAGGTTGGGTACATCTTACAAAAATAAAAAAATAACATCTATCT
>NW_022103936.1:1805555-1826508 GCF_000313985.2 Echinops telfairi
CTTAAGAACTGCTTTAGCTACCACCACAAATGTGGTGTTCCCACCATTCTATTGATATTTGTGAGTCTCTTGGCTTAAAATGCGTTGTTGTCAGATGCCAGAAAGTCTGTTCTGACCCATAGTGAACTTAACTACAACAGAGGGAAACAATGCCTGGTCCTATACCAGCTGCAAATTGTTGCGGTGTTTGAGACTAGTATAACCTCTTTATCAGTCAGTATTATTGAGGATCTGTCTCTTTTTCACTGACCCTGTACCAAGCATGATGTCCTTCTTCTGGCATTGGGTCACTCCTGGCCAAAGTACATGAGGCAAAATCTTGTCATCCTGGCTAAGGAGAATTCTGGCTGTACTTCTTCCAACATAGATTTGTTTGTTCTTCTGGCAGTCCATACTGTATTTAATAATCACCAATGCCATAATTCAAATGCATCAGTTCCTCTTCAATCTAGTTTTCACATGCATATAAGGCAGTTGAGAATTTCCTGGCTTGAATGAGGTGCAACTTAATTTTTAAAGTGACATCTTTGATTATGAAAACATTAAAGGGGTCTTTTGCCACAGACCTGCCCGATGCATGCATTGCTTCATTTCCCGAATGCTGCTTGAAGATACAAACCCAAACCCAAACTCCCTGCCATTGATTTGATTCCAACTCATTGTGTTTCTGTGGCTGAAAATCTTTATAGGATCACGCAGCCTCTGACCTTGGAGCTCAACGAGCAAATCACTTTGCCACTAACAACCCTTAAGGAAGAAATGGTGGTTGGTATCTACTCTTGGATGTCATTTTGAAAAGCTGCTTTAGGATTTGCAAAATGTTTTAGAACAACACTCATTGGTTCAGGAAAAATTGGTGATAGTTTTTCTATCTTTGAATGATTATTGTGAGTATAAAAAAAGACCAATGATATGTGCAAGATCTGACCGGAACTGAAACTTGTGGGTTTGGGTTCCTCACTCAGTATACATCACCATTTTACCTGGTAGCTGGCACATGTGAGGCACAAGACAGACTGTCTTTTTAAAAAAATCATTTTATTGGGGGTTCATACACTCTTATCACAATCCATACATACATCAATTGTGTCAAGCACATTTGTACATTTGTTGCCCTCATCATTCTCTCCACTTAAGCCCTTGGTATCAGCTCCTCATTTCCCCCCTCCCTTTCCCTCCCTCATGAACCCTTGATAATTTATAAACTATTATTATTTTGTCATTTCTTACACTGTCCGACGTCTCCCTTCACCCACTTTTCTATTGTCCATCCCCCAGGGAGGAGGTTATGTGTAGATCCTTATAATCAGTTCCCTCTTTCTACCCCACCTTCCCTCCACCCACCAGTATCGCTACCCTTCCAGTTCCTATCTGTACCAGTGTACATCCTCTGGTCTAGCCAGATTTGTAAAGTAGAATTGGAATCATGATAGTGGGGGGGGGCGCATTTAAGAATTCGAGGAAAGTTGTATATTTCATTGTTGCTGCACTGCCCGCTGACTGGCTCGTCTCCTCCCCGTGACCCTTCTGTAATGGCGTGTCCCGTTACCTACAGATGGGCTTTGGGTCTCCACTCTGCACTCCCCCTCATTTACAATGATTATGATTTTTTGTTCTTTGATGCCTGATACCTGATCCCTTTGACACCTCGGGGTCACACAGGCTGATGTGCTTCTTCCATGTGGGCTTTGTTGCTTCTCCGGTAGATGGCTGCTTGTTTACCTTCAAGCCGTTAAGATCCCAGATGCTATATCTTTTGATAGCCAGGCACGATAAACTTTCATCACCTCATTTGCTTATGCACACATTTGTCTTCAGCGATCATATCAGGAAGGTGAGCACACAATGATATGATTTTTTGTTCTTTGATATCTTATACCTGATCAGGTATCAAGACAGACTGTCTTAAAGAGAACAAATTTTATTAGAATTTACAATATAATTGGGCCAATTTGGAAGGAATATAGGGATAGGCTTAGATTTCCTGTCACTGAGAACTTTTAGAAAATTATGAAATTATTTTGTTTGATGTTGAGATTATTTTCAAGGGAACTATTTTTAAGTTAAATAAACTGATAAGGCTTCGTGACAAATTTGGGATGTCAGATAAGGGAGAGGAGATGGAACAGTGAGGAGTTATAGTGAACATAGTTAATGACATTTTTCAGTTCTACGCTTTTGTTATTTTTATCACTTTGAAGGGCAGATTGTAATATAAAGACAGGTGCATACTAATGAGTAAGATGGACAAAAAGAATAAAAAGTATGTCCTCTTAAACCTTGATTTTGTTAGTTTTGTATGGAAATGGCTCTATTCCACTTTGCCATTTTCTATTTTTAAATATTTGTATATAGGGAAAACTCTGACACCCAAATAAACAATTATCCCCTGATCATTTTAGTGTATATTTTACTTAAAGATTTTTTTTTCTTTCATGGTATATTCACCCTACCATCTGTACTTTGCCGCTCTTCCACTCCCTTCCCTTAACCTAGAGGTCCTCTTATCATTGCTGTCTGATCATTGGTTGCACCACCACCAACAATCCTGGGCATAACAGAAAGTACGTGCCTTAATTATTTTATTCTGTGCTGCTAATGAAGATTGTGAATTACCACTATTACTATTATTACAGACACTATTGATAACTACTTCACAGCCACTTCACTTGTTCTTCCTTGCTAAGAGAACCCTACTATTTGGGCAGTGACAAAATTCCCAGTTGCTGGGAATGAATCATGATGAGTCTAAGTCTGTCATGGCAATACAGATCCCTTTTCAAGTTCTGTAGTGCACTATTTTCTTATTCCTGATAATGGAAATTTGTGTCATTTCTTCCTTTTTCCTGAAAAGTGTATCTAAAGAATTCTTTTTTTTTAATGTCACAGAACCGACTTTGGATTTTATTGATATCCCCCATGTTAAGACACACATATTTTCACTGGTTTTTAAGACACACATATTTTCACTGGTTTCTGTTGCTATCTTTATCATTAACTCCTTCTGTATGCTTTGAGTATGGTTTGTTTTCTGCCTTAAAGTTGGAAAATTAGATTTTTTGAGACATTTTTTCCGAAGAATTTAGTGTTGTAAACTTTTACTTAAGAACTGCTTTAGCTACCACCACAAATGTGGACATGTTTGGTTTACACGTTTATACAGTTTGAAGTAATCTTGAAGTCTCCTTTTTTCATCTTTGACCCATGGTTTGTTTTGAAGTGATTTATTAGTTCCTCAATATTTGGGGATTTTCTTCACATATCTATTATCTGTATCTATCTATCTATCTATCTATCTATCTATCTATCTATCTATCTATCTATCTATCTAGATTCTTTTAATTCCAATGTGGTCAGGAGACATGTTTAATATTACTTGAATCCTTTTTAAAGGCTTTTATCCTTGTGTAGCAACCCAGAGCATGACCATTCTTGATAAGGGTTCCGTGTGTACATAAGAAGATGTGATTCTAAAGAATATGACTTCAAGTGTCTTCTCATCCATCTCTTGACTATTATTTTTCCCTTTTGTTCTTCTTTTTATTCCTGCTTATTCATGGATGGAATTATATCCCCCCAAAACATGTCACCTGGATGGGCCATGATTCTCAATTTGGGGACAGTTTTGTGATGATCCCCCCTGCCCCACGATTTGATAAGTCAATCAATTGTAAGAGGAATAAGGGTGGGATATAACACAATCCCTGCATCGACCTGATACAATATTCAGAGAATTTTCCTGGGGCGTGGCTTGTCTTACAAGATAAAAAAGGATAGATGATTAAGCAGAGCGGGGGATGCATACTACCACCAAGAAAGAAGAGCAAAGAATGGAGCATGTACTTTGTAATCAGGGTCCCTGAGCTGCAAACCACTTAGACCCAGGGAAGACGGATGCCAAGACACATGGAGATCTCCAAAAGATGCCAAACTGACAGGTGTTGGATGGAGACAAAGAGTAACAAAGTAGGCCTTCCTCTATAGCTGATACCATGTGAATCTGAACTTCTAGCCTCCTAAACTGTGAGAGAATACATTTCTGTGTATTAAAGGCAACACTACCCCCATAGGTTGCCTGCAGAGAGAGCTGTGTGGGTTTTAGACCATGTGAATATATTGCATATTTAAAAAATAAACACTTTCAATTTTAGAAGTAAAAAAAATGTAATTGAGTCATAGTGTTGGATTAAACACAAAAATTATACACACAAAGAAAAGACATCAATACCAGGCAGGAAACAGTCATCTAAGGAATTCAAGGGAAGTAGAAAAACTAGATGCTATCTTTCTGTAATAGAAAACTGAACACTTTCAGAGAAATTTCAAAAAAAAAGAGTCAACTAAGGAAAAGCACTGGAGAGGGTTCTGGGTCAACTGGGAGATGAAAGAGCGACTCTTTGAAAGGTAGATCAATTGTCCTTGTCCCACTGTGACCTTTTCTCACCCCCACTTAACTGGGCAATAAACACTACTGTCTATGATCCCTGCTTAATCTCCAAGGTGACAGTCCGAACACTGTGAATTACTGGTCTGGATGGGGATCCCAACGTAGAGCAGTGATGAAACAGCAGGAGACTTTGAGGAGACAGAAAACAGATGCAATTGCAAGATTTCAACTTCCTTTTTCTCTATCAAATCTGCTATTTTTTCCAATAAAATACATTGGTTTCCAGAGTTAGATTTGTCTCCTGATCAATATTGTGTGTGGAACACTCCTAAATTTGAAGAATGTGGTAAGTCTCCCTGCAGGTCTCCAGGAAAAGGAATGGCTGGATCCCCCCAACCCCACCCTTAGGCAGCTAGGGGCCTCCACAGGTGGAGAGAGGGAAAATATATTTCATAGGAGCCTAGAGAACACAAAATTTATCTTATTTTACATCAGGAGCTTGGGGGTTCCTCCAGTTAAGCAATCAGCTTAGAGTTGGGGTGTTAAGGTTTGGGGTTTGAATCCACTAGCCTCTCATATGGAGAGCAAGATGGAGCAGTCTGTCTGCTTTAGTAAGAATTACGGCCTTAGAAATCCTAAGAGCCACTTCTTCTCTGTCCTGTAGAGTCCATATGATCTAGAAGTGATTCTTCCTCAGTGGGTTTGATGATGAGTATAAGCAAGGTGGGTGGGATGGGGTGGTTGTAGTTGCAGCTACAACACATTCACTTACCTTTTTTTTTTCCTCTTCCAGGATGCCATTTATTCCAGTAAAATGAGGTGGTACCAAAATGTGTTGTTTGCTCTGATCTTAAAATTTGGGTGTGTTGCACCAACCTTCTGGCAAATTTAAACTGGTCCTGCTGTAAGCACCATACCTTGAAACTGACTAGGAGTTTTGCTCTTTTAATCTACCAACACAACAGAGGTAGGGAGAGAGACAGGGAGGGAAGAAGAGAACCCCCCCCCCAAGAAGGTCAAGAGCTGTAACACTGAAGAAGGCGAGTAGCCTTTGAAACCCTGCAAACCCCCCCCCCCCCAAGGGAGTCTAGTGGCAAGAATCTGCAAAGAAAGCAGCTAGGATTGATGAGCAGGCTGCTCAACTGGCCATGAGTTGGGACAGGTAGCAGCAGAGAGGCGAACTCAATAGACATCAAAGGCAGAGAGGTGTGCATATACCAAAGGGGTCTGTTAGCAAGACCGACAGCTGCCCTGTGCTAAAGAAGGGAAGGGAGGAGTTTGCTCTCCACCTTGGAGGAGACTTTCAAACTTCATGCTTTCTGAACCAGGTCCTAAGTTGTAACAGTTTACTTCTGTAATTAACCACTGAATTGCAGTATGGTCATAGAACCAACCAGCAGAGAAGTAGATAGTTACATGCAGCAAAGGTTGCATGCAGAAATGATGAAGAAGTTGGGAGAGTGGAGCTATGTCTAACCTCTCCCTCATAGGACTTTGATGTGTTCTCTTGCTGCATTACAGTTGCAAAATATCCACTAATATTTTTTTTCATTTAGACCACTTCTACAAATAAACCAACTTGCTACCAAAGATGAGGGGGCAGGGTGGGGGGGGGTGAGATTTAATTCAGTAGAAGAGCAAAAAACTATAAATTCTAATTTGATTTGAATATAAAATAGAATAGTCTCACTGCTGCTTTCAAGAATATGGGACAGGGAGAGTGTTGTAGGTGCGAGATGGCAGTGGCTTGAACTATGGTGGTGCTTGAGAAAATGAAGAGAGAGAGAGCGAAATTCCAGATAGATTTTGGACTCATCAACAGAATGAACTGGAACTACTTAATGGGGGATGGGGAATACAATCTTTTTTTGTGTGATTTGGACTTGAGTTCTGTGTTACTAGTAGTGCTATTGGGTAGGAAGGCTTATTTGATAATATCTGAGATTCCTGGTAAACATCAAGAATAATGTCCTGCAGGTAGTAGAAAATTAATCTAGAGCTAAGGGAGAGGTCTGAATCCAGACTTTAACAGATTTCACATTACATCTGAATTAAAGAGCTTTTATTTTATGTAACCATGTGCCACTTTGCAAAGAAATAATCTGATTAATTTAGATAAGTGACTATAAAACTTTGCCATTTTTTCTTCTTCCTAATAGGTTGTCTTCAACTGATAATAATATTAAATGAACTAGAACTCCTGCCCAACATAGATAATGCTTCCCATTATTTATAAGCATTATATATGTGTTCTCTACATTTTTAAAAAAATGAAAGAAGTACAAATTCATTACCATTGAGTTGATTCTAAAATACAATGACCCTGTAGGACAGAGCAGTACTCTCCCTTTGGGATTCCGAGGCTATAAATTGTTACAGGAATAGAAAATCTCATCCTTTCTCCTGTGGAGCTACTGGTACTTCGAACTGCTGACCTCACAATTAGCAGCACCAGGCATAACGTGCTACACCACTAGGCCTCCTTGCATTCATACCTTACTAGTGGCCATGTAATATCCTCTTTATATGAAGGGGATTGAAAATATTTGGAAAAATTTTATTGTCTTTTCACCTTCCTTCGAGCTTCTTGAAACTGCCTCTTATAGTGCTTTATACTTTATAAATTTTCTATTTACTCCAGAAGTTAAATCTTTATTCTTATTTTATAGAAGAGTTCATTACCAAGATTTAAGTGACTTGTGTAAATCCACTCATTTTTCCCTAAATTATCTCCCTGGTTCTGAAGGGATCTAAACATTTTGGAAAACTGCTGGTTTTACAACTTCCTTGGGTAGAATACCCTAATTTAATTAGAATTGTGGTTTTAGTCTGTGGTCTCTTAAAGTGAGTTGTTCCTTCTTTTCCTGCTGTAGTTGTTCCAGAAAAGGCAAAAGCCACACAAAATGCTGTACACACCTTCTGTTTTGCCCTCCAGAGCAATAGAAACTCATTGGGACAGTCATCCACTTCCAAGTTTCACTAGTTGGGTCTGAGTTAATTCATGAAAGATTGTGAAACCCCCTACTCTCTCCAATTGTGAAGAGAATCCTTCAGGCCTTGACACTCACATTCTGTTCATAAATGCTAGTGAGAGAAGTCCAAACAGAAAAGTACACATTTTATAAAAAGGGAACAAAGTCTCTGATGAATTCTGAACTGTATTGATTTCTGTGGTGAAACAGGAGCTCTGAAGGTGCTGGGAGGTAAGTGTTGGTGCTGCTAGTGCCATGGTTGGTGGTTTAACCACCAGTCTCTCTGCAACAGAAAGAAGAGACTGTCTGCTCCTGTGAAGATTTAAAGTCTCCAAAACTACACAGGATTGCTACTAGCCAGAATCAACTAAATGGCAGTGAGTTGGATTTGGGTTTTGAGTGGTGAAACAGACTCTTCGCCAATATCCTCCCTCTAAAATGGTTGTCAGACTTCTTAGGCACCTTTGCATTGAATTTGTGTAATTTTAGCCTGGCTTAAAACTGCTGAGACTCTTTAATGCCCCTTTTCTTCACATTACATTTAAGACTGATCTAAAATGTGTCAGTTATTATAGAATCTTGCTCCCCTATATGCATAATTTATCAACCACTGCAGTCATTTCCTCAAAAAGGCAACATTTTAAAATTATTTGCTCTTGAAATAAGAGGGCTGAAGATAAAGCATGTGGATAAGCAAATGTGATGAAGAAAGCTGATGGTGCCTGACTATCAAAAGATACAGCGTCTGTAGTCTGAAAAGCTTGAAGATAAACAAGCGGCCATCTAGCTTAGAAGCAGCAAAGCCCACATGGAAGAAGCACACCAGTCTGTGCGGTCACGAGGTGTTGATAAGATCAGGTATCGGGCATTAAAGAACCAGAACGAAAAATCATATCATTGTCAATGAGGGGGGAGTGCAGAGTGGAGACCCAAAGCCCATCTTTAGACAATTGGAAGTCCCATTACAGAAGGATCACGGGGAGAAGATGAGCCACTCAGGATGCAGTATAGCACTGATAAAACATGCAACTTTCCTCTAGTTCTTTAATGCTTCTTCCCTCCACTATCATGACCCCAATTCTACCTTACAAATCTGACTAGATCACAGCATGCACATGGGTACAGATAAGAGATGGAAACACGGAATCCAGGACAGCTAAACCCCTTAGGACCAATATTGAGAGTAGCCATACCAGAAAGGTGAGGGGAAGGTGGGGGGAGAAAGGGGGAACAGATCACAATGATCTACCTGTAACCCTCTCCCGGAGGTATGGACAACAGAAAAGTGGGTGAAGGGAGACTTGGTCAATGTAAGACATGGAAAAATAATAACAGTTTATAAATTATCAGGGGTTCATGAGGGAGGGTGGGTGGGGGAGGGAAGAGAAAAATGAGCTGATACCAAGGGCTCAAGTAGAAAGAAAATGTTTTGAAAATAATGATGGCAACCAATGTACAAATGTGCTTGACACAATGGGTGGATGTATGGATTGTGATGAGTTGTACGAGCCCCCAATAAAATGATTAAAAAAGAAATAAGAGGGGGCTGAAAAAAGATCCATTATTGTTTAATTCCATTTATCACCAATTTGTGGATTTGCTCTGATACTACTCCTCTTTGGTTCAAAACAAGTCTCTACGATTTACAAGTTAACCCTGAGTTTATGGTTATTTAACCACTCAGGGCTTCATTTCATCATTTGGGAAGAGGCATGATATTTCCAACATTGCTGTGTGTTAGGCCCGGTTGACTATAGAAATAAATCTAGTGACATTTATACATGTGTAAGAAAGAGCTTTATATCAAGAAATCATCCCAGCCCAGTCCAACAAGTTCCCAAGTCCAATACTAGTCCATAAATCCCTTTTCAGGTGTACATAGCCACAAGCAATGATGCAGAAGGCAGGATGATCATAGGTCAGGGTGCAAAGTCTCACAGATCCATGTAAACATCAAAACATCACAGGGCTCTGACAGCTCTCAGGGGCCAGCCAGCAAGCAGGAAGGTGAATGTAGAGGGAGAGGAGATCCCCTGGGCCACACCTATAAGGAGGAGGCACCATCAGGCTGTGACCTGACTGAGAGGTTGGATATCATCCCTACACTTTTATATATCTTCAAGTTGACATAAAGATATGTAACTACTAGTAGAGGGGAGTTCATTGCTACAGATCTGTCCAGCTTCTGGACCAAACTGCCAGTTCAAAATTCAAAAAGCTAATAGATAATTTTTTCCCCTGCAGTCTGCTAACAACTTTAGTGGCAAGTCTTTTCAAATGCAAATATCCTGAGCACCAAGGCACTGGATGGTGCTTACCCTCTCTAAGCATTCTTTACAGGCAATTCCTATACCCATTTAACAGATCCAATTTAATGATGAAGGCAGTGGGTTTACAAACTCTATTCATACTTCATAGTAATCATTTCTGTCACCCATTATATCAATAACAATAGGTAGAAGAAATAAGTGTAACCCTAGTACTGCCAGATCCTAAACACAATTGTTAAAATAATCAAATTCAATCTTTTCTTATCTAAACTATCCCATTCATATGCATATGTCCTTAAGCCTCTGGCTGCATCATCCAGGGACTGGCCTTCTGACAACCATTTTTTTTAATCAATTTATTGGGGCTCATACAATTCATCACAATACATAGATCAATTGTGTAAAGCACTTCTATATATTTGTTGCCCTCATTATTCCCAAAATTCGCTTTCCTCTTGGGTTCCCAGAATCAGCTCATTTTCCTTTTTCCCCCCTCCCCTTCCCTTCCTCCTCCCCTCTCCCCCATGCACCCTTGATAATTTATAAATTATTATTGTATCTTATATTACACTGTCCGGTGTCTCCCTTCACCCACCCCTCTGCTGCCCGTCTCCCAGAGAGGAGGTTATATGTAGCTCCCTGTGATCAATTCCCCCTTTCTACACCCCCCTTCCCTCCTGGTATCGCCACTGTCACCCCTGGTCCTGAGAGGTTCATCTGTCCTAGATTCCCTGCGTTTCCAATTCCCATCTGTACCGCTGTGCATCATCTGGTCTAACCAGGTCTGCAAGGCAGAATTGGGGTCCTGGTAGTTGTGGGGAGGAAGCGTTTAAGAACTAGAGGAAGGTTGTGGGTTTCATTATTGTTATGCTGTACCCTAAGTGACTCATCTCCTCCCCACTACCCCTCTGCAAGGTATGTCCAGTTGTCTAGAGATGGGCACTGGGTCTCCTGACAACCATTTTGACTAAACAGTATGGCTCTTGCCTTAAAGAAGTTTAAGAGGTGTTTTCACCATTCTGCTCACTCCCCAGGTACAAATGAACATCCAGCACCTTCATATGCACCATTTGAGTTAGGAATAACCAAAGACAATTTTCTAAGAATTAAAACCTTCACTTTCCATACCCTTTCCAGGAAACAACTTAGTAAACTGCATTTGTGGCCATAGCTGACCTCAGGCTAGCCAAAGAAGAAAAATTGCTATAAGGCAGAGGTCAGACAAGACTCCACTCTGCCTTTCATGATTTGTTTTTCTAATACCCCACTCCCTAGGTATCAAAATGTGCCCGTGACACACACACACACACACACACACACATATATATATATATTATATATATTTATATATATATTATATATATATATTTATATATATATATGATATATATATATGTGTGTGTGTGTGTGTGTAAGAAAGAGATTTATTGTATGTCAAGAAAGCATCCCCAGCCCAGTCCAACTCAAGTCTGTAAGCCTGATACTAGTCCTTAAGTCTCTATTCAGACTCATTTAGTCACATGTATTGATGCAGAAGGCAGGAAGATCACAAGCCAGTTGGTGCAAAGGCTCAGTGATCAGGGTCCAGGGAAACATGGCAGGGCTCTGGCAGCTCTCTGGGTGGCCAGCACACAGAAAGGAGATAGGTAGAGAGAGGGGGAGGTTTCCAGGGTCCTCCTTATCCGAAGGCCACACCCCCAAGCAGGTACCATCAAGACGTGACCTATTAGGTTGGATACTACCCCTATATTTGTATATATCTTCTAATTGACATAAAATTATCCGTCACATTGGGTGTGGTGAGTTACTATGGGGAAAATGAAATTTGGTTTTGTAAGTCCATTTTTGCTGAAAGTTTGTTTTTAATCCTTATTAAATATAATTTTAGTTAAAAGTTTTCTGCCAAGGAAAACAGAAAATCTGTAAATGTTTTATTTCCCAGCATGCCAAAGAGACCAAACAAAGTGGTCTATACAAGCCATACTTGGATAAAATAGTCCTATTCATATATCTTATTAATACTTGATTATCACTAAGTAACGGGGATAATATTAAATACATTTTTATCAAATCTTACCCCATCCCACATCTCCCTCACCCACTTCTCCGCTGTGCTTTCCCCAGGAAGGAGGCCACATGTAGACCTAGTCCTCTGTTCCCCCTTTCTCCCTCTCCTTCCCTCCACCCTCCCGCCATCACCACTCTCTCCACTGGTCCTGGGGGGTTCATCTGTCCTAAATTATTGGGGGTTCGGGGGGAGCAGGGAGGGAGGGGGTAAAATGAGCTGACACCAAGGGCTCAAGTGGAAAGTGGGCGTCGTAAGAATGATGAAGTCAACATATGTACTAAAGTGCTGGACACAGATGACGTATGTACAGATTGTGATGAGTTGTATGAGCCCCTAATAAAATGATTATAAAAAAACAACAACAACAAAATATTTTTATTGATTTTTATCTCTGGCTTCATTGTGTAATTATGTGGAAACCACTTCTTTTTATTGATATTGTTAAGTAAGTTGAAAGAAGTGGTGATCTGGGTAGGGAATGTAAGAAAAATGGAAAAATTCTATCTGGAGATAAAGTAATTATCTATTCATCAGACAATGTGTAGGCAAATCATAAGCATATTATTCAAAATTTGATTACAACTTTCCAGTTCTGTTTGATTACAGATTGATAAAGAATGTAGTTTTATTTAGGGTTGAGCTCATGAGATGGTATACAACGATGTAACCCCCTAAAACTGGAATTTTTTTTCAAAGCTATATATTTAAATTTTTAAAAAAAATTTTATTGGGGGCTCATACAACTCTTATCACAATTCATACATAAATCAATTGTGTCAAGCACATTTGCACATTTGTTGCCATCATCGTTTTCAAAACATTTTCTTTCTACTTGAGCCCTTGGTGTGAAATCGCTATCCTTTTATTCTCCCTTGTCATTCGCGGAAACAAAAACAAGTTGCATGAACTGAGATCAGGTGAGTAAGGCACATGGGACAAGAGAGGCATGCTTTTGTTTTTCACAAAAACTGGCACAATGAGATGGCTGGGTGAGTTGGTGCATTGTTGTGAAAAATCAGGCCTTTTTTGTTGCATACTGTTAGGCAGTCTTCTCAGAATCTCTAAATAGAAAGCTTGATTAACAGTGTGACCTACTGGAATGAACTCCAAATGGACTACAAGTTGATATTTTCATCTGTTTGAGAAGTTGTTGGACATCTAGAACTAGGTTTGTCTCAATCAGCAGTTTCTGTGACATTTTTTCTGAGCAAGAAACAAAACTTAATAGTCGGTCGATTGATGACATGCAGTCACTTAAATTGGCCATCACAAAAAATTCACTGTGACCAGAGAGAACCTTCCCAGGCGACGCCACAGGGTACACTAACTCAGAATGAGTTGCTTGATGCTCACGTAGGGGGGGGGGGGGCGGAGTGTGCTTTGAAAGCTCTGCTCCACCCAGTGCCATTCTGGTGTTTTGAGGATAAATATGGGAGAAAGAGCAGATAAAATTTGTAATGATTTAAACCGAAATGCTTACAGTGTTTATACCATGGTTACAACTACAGGTCACTTTTCTTTTTCATATGTTTATGCATTGGTCAAATTTTGTTTTTAATATATAATTATAATCATTAAAATGTTAGACTTGGCAACCCTCAAGATGACAATTCTTTAAAGGGTTTTTTGAGTTTTTGTTTTTGGTATGCAGTTTTAGGAACACATAATAATTTTGGGAAGTATCATACATCTGTATTTCATGCTTTTTTCCTCCTATGATTTTATGAGCAAATTGAAGAAAATCTACAGAAGAAGTTAAACTTTGGAAGCTTACAGGGCCCTTCAAGAAGTTTGTTGGTAAAAGATAATTGAGTTTTTCCATGAACTTTTTGTAATACCTTCATATTTCAGATAAGGGCTTAGTATCTTGAATATATGCAGGATTCCTGTAACTTAACAACAAATGGAGAAACAACTCAATCAATTAATGGGCAAAGGACCTGATCAGACATTTTACCAATAGCTAAGTATCACATGGATAGATGCTCTGTGTCATATCCATTAACCAAAAAAGCCAATTAGTCCCAATTCATAGAACCCCTATAAAACAGAAATCATGATGAGATGCCATATCACTCACACTAGAATAGCTTAAAATGTTTAAATGTAAAATAACATATTAATAAGAGTATAGGGAAATTGGAACTCATTGTTAGGTATGCAGAAGAGTGAAGCTACTCTTGAAAACAACATGACTGTGTCTTTAAAAGTTAAATATGAAGCTACAGTATGACTCAGCATTTAGATGTATATACCCAAGAGACTTGAAAACAGCAACAGGAACAGACAAGTTTAAACCAATATTCATGGTGGCACTCTTGAAAATAGCTAAAGCTGGAAGCAACCCTGTTATCCATTAACATATGAATGGATAAATAAAATATGGTATGTATGTACAATAAAATATTAGTCAGAAAGAGAACTTAAGTCCTGATATATGCCAAAGCATGAAAAAACCTTGAAAACATTATACTGAGTGAAATGAGCCATAGAACAGACATTGTATGATTTCACTAATATGAAATCCCTAAAATAGTCAAAGGTATAGACTTAAGAGTTTAAAAGTAATCAGCAGTATGAGGAGGGATAGGAAAAGGAGGAGCTCATTGTTTTTGTTTATGGGAATGGAAAAAACATGGCAACAGGGATATTGGTTATGGTTGCACATGATTGACATCATTGGTTTTATTGAATTATGTACACATGAAACTGTTGACTTGCCAAATGTTATCTTCTTTATATTTGTACAACTATGTAAAATTTTGTTAAAAAACAATAGCAATTTCCAAAAAGTATATTATTTGAAAAGACTGAATCGTTTGATTCATGCACTTGTAGTAAAAAAAAATCACTAAAGTTAGATGTTGTACTTCACAGTACTAATCATTCACTTCATTAAAAGTTGTGTTTGACTTACATACTTATTTCATATATTTGTGTATACCTGGGTGAAAAGTGGTCTCTAGTGCAGAGTGTTTAAGAAGCTCTGCAATGTTTCAGAGCTGACTTGATGGCAATGGATATATAGTGAACGTGAAAAGTAATTAGTTAAATGTAAAGCTTAGAACAGAGGCCTTGACTTGAGGTCGATGTTGCAGTGACTGTAAAGTGCATGTTGTATGTTCAAGCAGCTCTATAATCAACAAATTTGGTTTGGGCTTTGTTGTTCATGTTCATTGAAAGTTGACATTTGGGAATCTGATATTTCCAACCTTTTCATCTTACTAATTTCTGATTTATTTTGTATTTCAGAAGGAGTTTTGGAACACGTACAGCAAAGCACACCAAGGGGAGAGTAACCGAGGTAGTGACTGGTTTCAGTTTTACCTGACCTTTCCGTTAATCTTTGGCCTCTTCATCATCCTCCTTGTCATTTTTCTAATCTGGCGATGCTTCTTGAGAAACAAAACTCGCAGACAGACAGTAACTGAGGGCCACATCCCTTTTCCTCAGCACCTGAATATCATTACTCCTCCTTCTCAACCAGATGAAATGTATGACAGCAGTGGGCTGTCTCCAGGCTTTTTGGAATATGTAGTTGGTCGCTCAGATTCTGTCTCCACTCGGTTGTCCAATTGTGACCCACCACCGACCTATGAGGAGGCCACCGGCCAGGTGACCCTTCGCAGGAGTGAAACAGAACCTCATTTAGACCCACCCCCGGAGTATGAGGACATCATCAACTCCAACTCAGCCAGTGCCATTGCAATGGTGCCTGTGGTCACCACCATCAAGTGAAGCCACAAAGGTCTTTATATTCTAACCATTTTGACAATACTAATGAAAGAACTTTCTAGCACTTTACCACTACATAAATTTGCATTGACTTGTTTTATTGGACTCCTACAGCATACCACTTCACAATTTTCGATTTGATTTTCTTTATATTTGTTTCTTGTTACAAAGTCCTTATCTATGCGCATTTTGCTAGTGGACACGTGAAGAAAATAACATACTCATGGAGGTCTTCATGTAATGCAATGACGCTTATATGGATATATGTGTGTATGTGTATCTATATGTATGTAATGCATATATACATGTGTGTATCAACACAGTATATATGCAAGTTTTTTTAAAGAGCTATTAACTTATATCTCAATCACCTGTATAGAGATCATTACTCACAAAAATTAGGGGAAGGGGCACCATCAATTTGTGTAATAGATAGCCAGTAACATGCTGTTCAATTTTGCAAATAAGATATAGTTAGCATGAATTCTCTCACTGGCTTTTGTTAAAAGGAAAAAAAATGCATGTAGTAAACCTCGATTTTAGAAACATCGCAGAGAGAAAGTATGAGCAGTCAATGATAACTCAAGGTGCGTAGCAAGAAAATCATTGGTCATTTGTAGCATTTGGTAAGTTTTATAATTAACCACCACCCGGGAAATTGAGCAGTGTGTGACTCACATCTTTGAATGTCTCATGACATTTGTAGTGACCTCCTCATTGAGGGGTTTCTTTGACAAGGAAACCATTCTAGAGTGAGCCCTGGTGGCCCAATGGTTAAACACTCAGCCTCTAACAGAAAAGTTTGTGGTTTGAGCCAACCAGCAGCTCTGCAGGAGAGCCCGGCCATCTGCTTCTGTAAAAAAGGAAGCCTAGGAAACTTGATGGGACATTTCTACTTTGTCACATGGGATTGTATGAACTGAACATCAATTTGCCAGCACCCAACAACATCATATGTATGAGACAGGGAATGGAGACAGATGACTTCCTTACTCATACGTGGCAATAATTATTTACTGTTTCATTATCATTTTACTCTAATGTTACTTTCTATCCTACCACCAGTCTCTCCAAACACTTAAGAGTTCAGTTAGAATGCAATATTTGAGATTAATGTAGTAATGCTTTTGTTTAGGTTAAGGTCTTTGCCTCAAGATGATTAGAAGGCAACTTTCCATTAAATTAAGAACTGTCATTTTTACTTTGCCCTCCTGTTTGTGGATAAGGTTGCAATGTCTGTGTTGTGCCAGGTATATACACTAAACCTAACTGTAGCCCCATCTAGACCTCATGATTGTTTGTTTCCTTAGGTATTTTTATCAGCTTTGCTTTCTTTTTTTTCCCTTCTTCTCTTGGAATGGAGAGAACAGATAATTGAACTGCTTACATAAATTGGTTCAGAAAGGAAAAGTTTAGGCAGTTTCATATGAGGTCCCATAATATACTCACTGGTAGAAAATACATTAGATCCTTTCAGGGAAATGTCGGTGCCAATCCAAGCCATCCTAGTGTTGGGAGAAAATGGTTTATGAGGCAAAATAATGAATACAAGTTTTGAATGTTTTAGTCTCTCCTGCCTCCATCTTGCTACCCCCTCTTCCCCATCCCTACCCCCACTACTCCCTGGAACCAAAGAAAGAAGGAAGACCGTTGGGGGTAATCCTGTACTCAGAGTCATATGACCTAAATTATTTTGTTCTGCCACATACTTGCCATGTTACATTGGGCAAACCCTGTATCTCTGAGCCTCAAGTCCCTCACCTCAAAAATAGGGATGATACCATCTCTCCTGCCCTTCTCTAAGGGCTTAAAAGGGTCAAATGGGATGGTGTGTGTGAAAGTACTTGGTAAAATGTGAAGTCTAGCTGCGCGTAAGGTGGTAATGTTATTACTCTAGTGCTTTGGGATGAATTTCTCCCCTCAGTTTCCCTAAAATTTAACAGATCCTTCATATAGTCAGAATTAGAGCTTCATAAATGTCTAACATGTTCATAATCTGAATGTGTGGGCTATTAGTTGAACCCTTACCCTTCTTTACATCAAATGCTGTGCCAATTTAGAGAAGACAGCCAGTCCAAGCAGGATTACGGAAATGTTAGGAAACCAAGGCATGTATCATATATACTTGAGTATAAACCTACCTGAATGTCAGCCGAGGCACCTAATACTACCATAAAAACTGCATTAAAAATGTGCTCAAGAACTCGGCTTATACACGAGTATATACGGTATGTTAAATGGGTTCTGTGGCTTTTATGGTCTTCCCTCTGGTCTTAGCAGAAATGTCAATGTTGTTTTGAACTTGGCCATAAGTGCGTGGCCATTTTGGCCTCCTAGTTAAAGCTGAATGTGGGATTTTTCTAAACTAGTGACTTATGTGTGTATACGTAGATTTTCTGTTTATTTTTAAATGAAAATTAAGACTTCTATTATATGGACTTTTTTCTTAGTCGAGCACTAGGCTAAACCAGCAGTATTCAAAATGTGGCCAATGGAAACTATTTTCATAACAATACAAAGACATTTGACATTTTCACCAAAAAAAAAAGTTATAGAAATGTAAAACAATGTCACTCTGTCACTCTTTCCTGAAGCCTTTTTTAAAAAGAAAATATAGCTATTTTTCATAACAACATTATTTATGTTAACATGTAATGGATTTATTATTTTAAAATGGATTTGAAAAATATTTTTTCTGTTTTATTATCAAATGTGGTAACTGTGAATAGATATGAGCCACATAAATGAAAGCACTTTGAGGTTTCGATCCCCAGTAAATTTTAAGATGAAAAAGTGGTCTGGAGATTTGAAAAAAAGAGAGAGAGAGAGAACCACAGGATGAAATTAAGGAGCAAGAAGTTCTATTCCTAAATACTTATTCTTGCAATTTTTACATTTTAAGTTCCTATTCTTGGCTATCATGTTGCTTCTTAGAGATATCTAAATTGCAGCATAAGTAGAATGTGGGTCCTGGAAACAAACGGCGCTTGCTTAAACTGATCAATGCCTCGCCCATAATGATAACTGGCATCAGCTACAAAGCTCACAGTGGTTTGCATATGACAGTGATAGGCTAAACAAAATACCACTTTCTTTAAGAAACATTAGTTCAGGTTAGTTGGTTTGGATTTTGAGTTAAAAAAAAATCTTTACCCCATCTGGTTTTATAAAAAGAGTCTCTTAACATTTGTTATAATTAAGGGACTTAACTGGAACAATATATATTTTGTATGCTTTGTCTTTCTTACCTGATTGATATTACACTCACCTTTGATCGTTTTTAATAAAGGTTTATTTTTGAAAAATACATTTAGTACCTTTCTTATGTGGTGACTAAATAGACTCAACTGGCTTGCATTTAAATGGAAGAAGAGACTATGGTCCTCATCTGAGTAGGTTACAAGCCTCCATATGCAGTGGTTGTGGCTGAAATTCTAGAATGGGCACTTTGTGCCTTCCTGCTCAGAATATCACTATGAGTTATGTATATCTGTTGAAAATAAATATAATGATTTCTCTTTCTCTTTTTTGTTTATTTCTTTTGTGTGTGTGTCTATTGACCAGTGCAAATAGAGGTGCTGTATTTGTTTCGTTGGTAATGATGGCTTCAAGACTGATGATCTGATAATGTGGTGTTAGCTTTAACTTGGTCCTGTGTAAATAGCATGCATTTTATTATAATATTTTTAAATACTTGGTTTACATTAAATTATGGTATTTAACTATTTTTATGTTTATAATAGGTAAGGTTTTCTTACGTTTCTGTGTTTTTGGTATGCTAAATAAAGCTATTTTTAAACCCAAGAGATTTCTTCTGCAATGTGTTAACCATGTTATGGTTAGGTATAAACATGCTGCATAAATTCTGATTAATTGTAGTCTTTGTTTTGTTGTTGTAAGGCTTCAGTTTCTGGCTCAAGGTGACCATTTTAACAACAGAATGAAACATCCCAAATCCTGTACCATCCTCACAATGAATTCGATGTCTGATTCTGTTGTTACAAAAACCATCTCCTTGATGGTCTTCTTTGTTTCTGTCAACCATAATGTCCTTCTTCCCTTCATCTCCCATAATATCCTTCTCTCAGGACTGGGCCATCTAGATAACACGTGCAGAGTAAGTGAGGCAGGCCAGTCTTGCTTTAAGGACAATTCTAGACGCACTTCTTACCACACAGATTTGTGAATTCATCTGTCAGTCCATGATATTTATTCTTTGCATGAACCACAAATCGAAGACATCACTTTTTCTTTGGTCTTCTGTATTCATTGCCCAGCTTTCGTGTGCATTTGAAGTGACAGAAAATACTGTGGCTTGGGTTAGGTCTTCGTCCTCAAAGTGACACTAGTTTTTTGCAGAAGATGTACCGATGCAATACATCTTTGATTACTTGATCGCTTCTTTTATGGGCATTGATTGTGGATCCAAAGAATAATAAAATTTTAGCAATTTCAATTTTTTTCTCTGTTTATGCAGCGGTTCTCAACTTTTGGGTCACAAACCCTTTGGGGGTTAAATAACCCTTTCACAGGGGTCGCCCCATTCATAACAGTAGCAAAATTGTAGTTATGAAGTAGCGATGAAAATAATTGTATGGTTGGGGGGAGGGTCACCACAACATGAGCAACTGTATTAAAGGGTCACGGCATTAGGAAGGTTGAGAACCACTGGTTTATTGGTAGCTTATTGTTCCAATTGTAGGGATTTTTGTTTTCTTTATGTTGAGGGATAATCCATCCTGAAGGCGATCATCTCTGATTCTCATCAGTGTTTCAAGTCCTTTTTGCTTTCAGTAAGCAAGTTTTTTCAACTGCACGTTGTAGGTTAAAGCATCTTCAGTCCTGAAGCTCTTTCATCATATTGCCCAGCTTCTCAGATTATTTGCTCAACATACACATTGAATAACTATGGTGGAAAGATACCCTCTGATTCACACCTCTCCTGATTTTAAACGACTCTATCCCCATGTTCTATAAGAGTGTGTTACCCATGTGTATCACCAGGGACTGGTAGAGAAGACAAGTTTTAATAAAACCTTTAATTAAACCAAACTATATCACACTTGTCTTGTTTGCCAAATATTTACAAACATCATGTGAACTTGAATTCTTGAAATGGTTCTGAATTGGTTTCTGGAGATAATATACAAGGTTTACTTTTAGCACATTCAAAAGTAGCTCGATTTATTTTATAAAATGTTAGGAATACTTCATTTTTATAAGTAATTGCTTATCTGATTGAATGGTGGCACAACGGATAACAAGTTCTGCCAGTCAGCTCAGTGTTTCTTTAAGGTACTAGAATGTATTATATTTAGACCCTTTGGAGATAGAAAATCATAGCTAGAGATAATGGCTTTTCTAAAGTATAGGCACATAGGTGAGAAAGATGAGGCTTTCTACTCCCTCAATGAATTACTCTGGCTCCTCCCATGGCTGCTGAAGTTGCTGGCTGCACAGGCCGAACTTTCCAATGAAGAAGGCTAAAGGAGAAGGTAGCGGCAGCTGCAGGGGGGGTGGG
>NW_022103936.1:1827848-1832122 GCF_000313985.2 Echinops telfairi
AAAAAAAAAAGAAGTATTGGGATCATGATAGTGAGGGGGAGAGGCATTTAAGAACTAGAGGAAAGTTGTATGTTGAATTGTTGCTACACTGTACCCTGACTGGTTCATCTTCTCCCGGAGACCCTTCTGTAAGGGGATGTCCAGTTGCCTACAGATAGGCCTTGTGTACCTACTCCACACTCACCCTCATTCACAATGATACGATTTTTTTTCTTTGATACCTTATAGCTGATCCTTTCTATACCTTGTGATCACACAGGCTGGTATACTTCTTCCATGTGGGCTTTGTTGCTTCTCAGCTAGATAGCCGCTTGTTTACCTTCAAGCCCTTAAGACCCCAGACACTATATCTTTTGATAGATGGGCACCATCAGCTTTCTTCACCACATTTGCTTATGCACCCATTTGTCTTCAGGTATTGTGTCGGGAAGGTGAGCATCATGGGATGCCAGTTTATTTTTTTATACCCCCCCCAAATAATTCTAAAGTCTGTTTAATACAACAAAGTGTTCTTGCTTTGAGAGAGTACTTGAGTGGAGGCCCAATGTCCATCTGCTACCTTAATACTAAACCTGTACATATGTGCACATAGAGCTATTACCCCATCATATATAAAAATATTTATATATGTACATGCCTGTATTTAGACTTTTATAAATGCCCTTTTCCTCCTAGTTCTTTCCTGTTTCCTTTAACTTTCCTCTTTTCCCACTATCATGATCACCCTTCATTTGAGTTTAAGTAATTCCTCTCGGTTACATTGCCCTTGATCAAGCCCTACCAGACCTCTTGCACCCTCCTCACCACTGATTTTGGATCACTTGTTGTTCCCTTGTCCCTGGGTTTGTTAACACCACTTCCTTCCTTTACCTCCCCCTCTCCCATGTCCCCCCAGAACCATCGGTCCTGTTGTTTTCTCCAGATTGTTTATACAGCCTATCTTTAGATAGACCTGTGGAGATAATAATATGCACAAAAACAAGACAGCAAAACAAACCAACAAAAGAAAAAACAACAACAAAAATCAATGACAAAAAAAAATAAGAAAGAAAAAACTGTAAACCTGTTCAAGGGCTGTTTGTTGACCTTTAGGAGTGTTTTCCAGTTGAGTCTGATGGGGTGCCATGCTCTGGTCCCAAAGTCTATTTTTGGCACTTCCTCAGGACTTCCTTTCTCTGCTCTCCACCCTTTCTTCTTGCCCTCCAGTCATCCTCTGCTGGCGCCCAGGCTTTGTGCAAGAGGAGACGGTGTAGTTTCCTCGCCGACTGCAAGAGGAGCCGGACAGTTGTCCTTAGTCAGTGAACTGTGTCCCATCCCCTGGAGGACAGAAAACCCCTTGGGCTCCTGCTTCTACACGCTGCTGGGAAAGCTTGGGAGCCGCCGGCACCATGAGGTCCTGAAAAATTGTGCCATTCCTACGGGGTTGAAGTACAACCCACACAGACCTTCCATCAATGCTGGGATGCTAGACAGGTGTATGGTTTCCACTTTGGCAGCAAAGAGAATGCTAATATCTTCGCAAGTGCCATGATGCGTGCTTTAGAAGTGTTAAATTCACAAGAAACAGGGCCAACATCGCCTAAACAAAATTCACAGCTACTTGCCCACGTTCACAATTGCCCATCACAAGAAGAATTGGATATTCAAAGACGGCAACTGCAAGAGCAGCAATGGTAAAAGGAGCCGGAGCAGGAGAGACAGAGACAGAGAGAGAGAATGAACAGGGAAAGGCTGGAGAAAGGGAGCGGCAAGCACCTTGGAGCAGCTGAGACAAGAATGGGAGAGACTGGAGAGACTTGACCTGGAAAGGCAAGAACAGTTAGAAAAAGAACAATTGGAATAGGAGAGAGAACAGCATATCAAATGCTGCTTCCCCTGCCTCTTTTGAGACTCCTCTAAACTCTGCGCTGGGAGACTCTTCTGCTTCTGAGCCAGGCTTGCAGGCAGCCTCTCTGCTGGCTGAGATACCAACCCCACAAGGCATTGTCTTGGGACCACCTGCACCTCCACCCCCTCCACCATTCCTAGGAGGTCCTGCTCAGGCTTCTGCAGCACTACATCCTCCTTTAAGCCCCCTCCCCCGCCAGTTACGCTTCAATGCTCTAGGCCTGCACCCCCACGCCCTCTTCCTAACCAAGTACCCCCCAACCTGCCCCTCTCCACGCTGCTTCTGTATTTTTTGTGGGATCCATGTCGGAGACAATCTCCATTTATCTGGACTTCAGCTGCAATTGCCGGAGCAAAACTGAGACAAGTGTCACGGATGGAGGCTGCCCCTTTCCCAAGGAAAGGGAACACCATCGGTGTGAATTCTGTTTCATCTAAAACAGAAACAGGTCTTTGAAATAGACTCCTTCCTTTAGGCGGTAGTGGTCTAATAGAAGAAATGGTTGTTCTGCTGGCCTAGAGAAGGATTGCTAAAAAGGATCAACAATAGAAGCAGCACAAAAAGAGGACAAAAATGAAGATTCAGAGCCTGTAACTTCTAAGGCATCCACAAATACACCTGAACCAACAAGAAAATCTTGGGAAAGAACAAATGCAATGAATGGCAGTAAGTCGTCTATTATCTCCAGACAGGATTCTTTGAGGAACTATAGGATTGTTTTTGACAAGCTGGTCCTATGAGTCCTTACACAGACCAAAGTCTGCCCCCTCATCACAGCCCAGTGTCAATAGAGTCCAGCCAGAAGGACTAGACTCCTACAGATTATAGCAGGATATTTTAGATGAAATGGGGAAAGCACTAACAGAACTAAAAGAAGAGCGCAGCGATGCAAACAGGCAGGAACTGAGAAGATAAAACCCTACAGAGAGATAAACAAACTAAGGAGGAAAGGACTTTTCCCTAGAGAAAAGAAATATCCAGAAACAAGAAATGTGGACAGCACCAACCAACCTCGACATGTCCTGAGCTGTGAGAAGAGCGTGGAGCCGAACGGTTGGAAGGAGGGAAGAACCAACCGTTTCCGAAGACTTCACTCACCAATGAGCTAGTTCCCTTCTAGTTTGCCGCTTTTTATTCCTGATCTTTACAACAAGATGGAAGAGAGTCGGATCAGAGTTCCCATAATATTTATGCCAAAAATATTACACCTGCTAGACAAGATCATAGAACACGGAAATATTCTCATGTCAAGATAAATTGCACATTTAATACAATCCATTGCTAAAGTAAAGTGGAGAAAGGGTTAAAAAATTAGTCTGGACAACTCACAGTGGTAGTTGTACCCTGTCCTATAAGGTCGCTATGAGTCCTAATCGACTTGATGGCAGTGTTTGGCTTTGGTAAGTCAAGAATGACACGATCCCTGATGCCTAGCCTTCCTCCCTGCCCTACCCTACTACTAGAGCCGATCCAAACTCACTGCTCCCAAGTCGATGCAGACTCATACTGACCTTACAGGACAAGGTAAAACTGCCCTTGTGTTTCTGAAACGTCCCATGTTGATAAACTAGCCCCACCTCTATTAGGAAGCTAACCAATAGGAAGCAACACAACAATTGGGTACTATCAAAGGAAGCTTCCTTATGTAGTGCTCTGCATTAGCAGGAGCAGTTGCCTTTGCTGGCTTGGTGCTCTGGGGGCTTGTTCAGCTTGATGTTGATCATCCATTTTTTATTCCCCCCCCAAAGATATTAATTCATCCTCAATCTTTATTTTAAAAAAACCACTTTATTAGGGCATAATCCACATATTATACAACTTTGTAGTTCAATCATATAAAAATGAGTGGAACAATCATTATGGCAATCAAATTTAGAACACTTTATTTAGAACATTGTTATTAACTCCCCAATTCCCCCAACCTCCAATAGCATATCCCCAAGAAACCACTAATCTAGTCATTGTCTGTATAGATTCACCCATAATGGATTTCATAAACTGAAAAACATACAGTAGCAAAGAAATTTTAAAAAGCTAATAACAAACAGAGCAAAACCTCAATCAAAAAGAAAGCTCATAGTGGGAGCAGGGAGGAAACATTTAGGAACTAGAAGAAAGTTGTATTTCTCATTGTTGTTACATCGCACCCTGACTGGCTTATCTCCCCGAGACCCCTCTGCAAGGAGATCTCCAGTGGCCTACTAATGGGCTTTGGATCTCCACTCCGCCATGACTCAAATTCGAACTTGCAAGTCTGGCTAGACCAGAGGATGTACACTGGTACAGATAGTAACTGAAAATACAGGGAATCCAGGACAGATGAGCCCTATAGGACCAGTGGTGTGAGTGGCGAAACAGGGAGGGTAAAGGGAGAATGGGTAGGAAA
>NW_022103936.1:1834184-1855751 GCF_000313985.2 Echinops telfairi
ACGATGTACAAATGCGCTTTACACAATTGATGTGTGTATGGATTGGGATAACAGTTGTATGAGCCCCTAATAAAATGTTAAATAAAAAAAAGAAAAAAAGAAAAAAAAAAGAATTGATACAAGCAAATTAATTGGATGTTGAAATGAATATTAGAAATGAATCTCTATGGAGAAGACATTGTACATGTCTATCAGTCGCTTACAACTTTGAAATACTTGTAAAAAAGGTTCACAGATAACCCAAAGCTAAAAATAGATAACCTGGAGTGGTGTCCTCTACACAAGGCAAAGTTTCCATTGAAGAGACACATTTTTGGTTACAATAATATAGCCACTTAGAAAGTTAGTATTCTCTGAATAAGAAGTTGTAGCTATTAACATGACCAGACTTGTACCACGGACATTTCTAGGCCCTGAACAGGACCAGTGGACACCAATAACATCACAATGTGCAGTCATCACAATGACAGCTTACTGAACAATGAGGGGCGGGAGCACAGGGGTATGGGGGAAAGGATAAATACTGGAGTCTTGATAAACTCAAATCTGTGGGGCAATCAAGCTGGTCTGAACAAAGTCAAACCCAAGAAACATCTTACCTGGGTGATCTCCACTTCTTGAACTGCTTGGACCATCTCCTGTAGGACAACCACTCTATCTAACTTCTGAGTTCATCTACCTGTGATCTCCTAGCTAACACTATGCTTGAGCGCTTGAAGGAGCTGTCAGGCCAGCAGAGCCGCCGCCGCATCCATCGTGCAACCTCCGTTACAACAGAGCAAGTGGAGAAGGAAAAGGACATCAACCAGAAGGTTGCTCAGGTATCGGGTGGTGAGACCGGCCAAAAGATGGAGGAGATGAACCGTCCAGAAAATACTGATAACATCGGTCTACAGCCAAATGGGAATCCTGAGCGCCGCATTCCACCCTCAAAGGACATCGAACTGCACCTGACCCCTATTGCTACCACCAGCAAACCCAATTAAAGGGTTTGTGTGCAACACTTTCTGACTCCTCTCTTTTTTTTGTCCTTTGGAGTTGGGGTGTCTGTGAGATAGAAATAGGTGATCAGTGTGGGCTGTTTGAATCAGTGATTTCAAGCGAGAAGCAATTTTTAAGGCTGAGAGGCGGGAAGAGGAGCTGGGTGGGCTGAGGTAGCTGAGGTGGGAAAGGGTGGAGGTAGAGGAAAAGTCCTCATGGACTCTGATGGGGTCAGGGCCAGGATGTTGGCTGGGAGCCTCATTTGTTTGACGACGTCCTCAGAATAATGTCAGGAATTGGGGTGAAGCTGAAGACTATGGCTTGGGTGTGAGTGGCTTTCTCCATAACAGGGTATTTCTAAATGCCAATAATGGCAATGGGCTTGGAGAGGGTGGGATATCAGGTGGCGTGAAGCTGATAGGGCTTTTACATGAAGATTGAAAAGTGATGGGGGTAACACAGAGCGAACACATCAAAGGAATTGTCGTGTTGATGTCATTTATTATTAGTTTAAACCTTAGGGATTATATATTCTTCTTGTAAAATATATTACTCTGTCCTCTCGTGGACAATGGTACATTAAATAATAATATTATGTATATGATGTTACCTGAACTGAGACAACATGCAATTCAGGCCAATGAGTCCTAAATATCATTAGACTAGTTGCAAATATATTTCATTGGAACCACAATGGCCAAACTCAGTCTCAGAAGAAACTCCTAATCCGTCTAATAATCATACACTAAGAGAAACAGAGTTCCCTGGGACTAGACACATGCTGTGAGAGATTGCTGTTAATTCTATTTGAGTTCTGTCCCAGTTGCTTTGACTATAAAGTGTATTCAAGTCTATAAAATCTCTTGTGGGTTAAGTTTTGAAGAATGGGGGTCACATCAAGTGGTGTAGCAATCAAAACTTCCTTTTGTGACCTCAGAATTTGAGGTTTTCACCTGTTCATACATGCTCCAGAGTCACTGCCTATGGTATCCTGGTCTTTTCCTGGAGGACTGGTCAGAGCCTGCCTGGCTGACTTGAAAAACCAGATCACATGGCTTGGTTTAATGATTCTAGTCTGCACTAACGAATCATGTGAACTTGAGCATTTATTTATTCCCTCTGCGCAGCAGTTTCCTCACACATAAAATAAGGATAATACAAGTTACCTCATCCGTGAGCTTTCATTAGGCTTAAGTCACTTTGTCCCTATACGTTGCTGATTAACACCATGTCTGGCACATAATACACCACTCAGAAACAGCTGTGATCCCCAAATGCATATGAGCCTGGTTCTTGCATGACCACTGGATACCTTGGTCCAGCTCTGGGGAAAAAAGCCACCCTTTCTGGACCTTGTGGAGAGACAGAAGAAAGTCATGTAGAGGGGACAGTTAGAGTTCCATCATGAACCCAGCAATCCTGCTCTGGGTTCCTTCTGTCCCACAGCCTGGTGACTCGCCCTCCCTCTGCCCCCTTTCACCATCTCTGAGGAAAGAAAGACCTGGCTGTGCCTTTGTCTCCTTCACACGAAAGTCCGAAGAATGGAGGAAACAGTGTGGGGTTGTGCTTGAAGCATGTTCTTTTACACGCATAAATCCCAGAACATGTTCTTTCCACACCATGTTCATTAACGGTCATATTTACAGAAT
This sequence comes from Echinops telfairi, assembly GCF_000313985.2. Lineage (NCBI taxonomy): Eukaryota > Metazoa > Chordata > Mammalia > Afrosoricida > Tenrecidae > Echinops > Echinops telfairi. The sequence goes on from NW_022103936.1 coordinate 1,836,815, forward strand.
CCTGATGGTCTGGCGTGCACTCCACACATTGGGATTTGTTACAGAGCCACGAAGTATTCCTAGCATTAGCCAGGCGCACCTCCTAACTCTTCTATTCATTTGGGTTGACAGGCAGATCTCTCCCCAACAACTGCAAGTAGAAACACAATGGCACCAATAATACTGGCTCTTGTTGTCCACACGTTTTGTAGCCAACCAGTAGCAAAGCCAGAATTAGTCCAGAAGCAGCAGTCTGAACAGAATAGGAGTCCAAAATTTTCATTATATTTTCTGCTTCTGTTAGGAATATGGTTTTACATACAAGGAAAGGCAGTTCAGGGGACCTGCAATTTGTACTGTTTTACTGTTTCTCCTTCAATGTCCTTCATGAAAAAAAAAAAAAGATTGCTTCCTCCACCTACATTAGAACTTTAGAATTACTCAAGTGAAAGTATCTCCTAACTTCTTTTGTTAAAAGCCAATCCTATGAAAGGAAACCAATTAGCAGTGGGGAGGCAATTTTGGTATTTGTATGAGACATCAGGGTTCTGAACTGTAAGATAAAAGGAATGTATCAACACTCTCTTGTGTAAGACAGACCACGGCATCGTGGTGCAAAATTCTGAACGGAGAGGGAGGTGAACCCAACCTAATTTCCTACAAATGTAACTTTAGAGTATATTAGCTCCCATGGCTATACAAGGAGCTGTTCAGACGCAATTATTTCAAAGGTCTGCTTGAGGTATAAAATTCTTTCTTAGCTTTATCTTTCATCATTCTATTTTCTATTTGAAATAAGAAGTCTTTTTCACTTCAGGACAGAAGCTTTCTGCCTTTTTATACACCTTAATCATAGAAGCATAGATCTCATCCACATATATCAATTATGGTTTTTCATCAGTCACTTCTGTTTCACCTAGAGAAAATTAAGGGGTATGGACAATGAAACCTGTCTTGTTATTTTACTGAACAGGGCTCATAAATAAATGTAACCCAGCTTTCTACAATGGCACACATCCTTTGTACAACTTCTCAAAGTGATGAAAATAAACATAGTCCTTGAAAGACTCAAAGGTAGTCTCTCTGTGGCATATGTAAGTAAGGAAGACATATGTGAACGGGAGGTATGGTTAGTAATCAGTGCTCCAATATTTTAACTTGCTTAAGTGATATAAACCTCCATCAATTAATGTTAATATTAATAATAAATTCATATTTCCATAATATCAACATTAAGTAGAAGTCATTCTAGCCAGCACTAGTCCTGGTTGTGCTTTTTTACTGGAAGATCGCCGAAATCGGTGGTCATTTTCAGGTCTGTTCACAAACATGAGCCAGGCAAGGATCAGACCAAGACCACTGTGAAGGGAGAATCAGTACAGAATGTGCACATAAAAGAGACTCCTTGTGGAGGCCTAGGGAGAGCTTTTAGAAACTAGCTAGCTAAGCATGTTCCTTCTGGACAGCTGCAGCCCTGGAAGGGCAGAGCCTAGCTAATGGTGGGTGGGCAGTCTGCACAGCAGCATGTACCAGCTTACCTGGCTCCTTTCTCTTCAGAGAACACCCTCCTGATATCTCTTCCTCCCAGGTCTCTGAAGTTACTTTTCTCCTTCCATCTTAGTCCCTCCACGCTTATTGCAGTCCTTCTTCTTTCTCTGCAACCTCTCCTCTGTCCCCTTCCTGTTTGTGTGTGTGTGAGTTTAACAAATGATCATTATTTTAAATTTTCACTGAAGGTATGATGAATGACGTGTATTTTCTATTTTGTCCCCCCACCGTCTTCAAGGGAATTCAGATCAACACAAACTAGCTTCTGTTTCACTATAATAATAAAATTATCAAATTGGATATAATCAACTGAAAATGAAGTTATGGGTTTTAATGCATTTATAATAACTACAAAACACGACATGACTTCCAATGCATTCATTTCTTTCCAATTGCCTGATTTTAAAATCTTTTGTGTTGTAAACTAGGACAAGGTTTACAGAGCAGATCAGCAGTTCTACAGTCAGCAAGCACATTTTATTTCAACTCCCTCAGTGTCCCATCATTTACTCTCATCTCTCCCTGGGTTTCCTATTTTTGTTGCTCCTTCTTTCCTAACCCTCTGAACTGTGTTGTTAGGTAAATGATGCCCCTTTGATATTAAATGTTTGATTATATTATCACAGTGCTCCGTTCAGTTCATGACCTGAAGGGTGAGTAAAGACCAGTGTATCGAGGATCCTACCTGTCCCTGTCCCTTTCCTGCCAGTAAGCCTGATCTTTTGCCTGATTTTAAACATTGTTCCATACTTTTCTCCCATTCTATCCCAGAACGTCTACAGTGATCCTTCTGTGTTTTCCTTTTAAAGTATTCCTGTCCCTAAATTCAGTGGAGTGTCCACACTGGTATAATGTTCAGGGTACTCTTGGAGATGTGGTGATCATGGCAAAGTGGTGGTGACACTGTTTCCGCTCAGGTGGGCCCACACAGAGAAAGAGTCAGCTTGTCTCTGCACCTTGAGGCGCAGCAGGAAGGTCAAGCACTTCATGATTTTGATGACTCAGATGATCTGGGGCAGGCAACTAGCACAGAGTGGTCCCTGACTTTCCCAAGCTCATCAGAACATTCTGGTGTAGGATGGGCATCCAGTATGAACAGCCATGAGTGCTTGGGGCTTAAACTTCCTGGGTCTCCTGGATCCTAAGAAGATTGACACTGTGCGAAACTAAGTGTGTGATAATCCAGTCAGGATCCATTGGGTACAATAAGGAACAATTTCAGATGCAACCAGCAGCTGCAGGCACAACCTATTATGCCCACTTTAAGGGTAGAGCACCCATATACATCCTTCCCACTGAGTATTCATCTGCCTCCAAAAGACAGAACTGTTTCTTCCGGACATGCCCTAGGTTCTGACCAGTTGGCCCCATCTTATCCACCTCTGCTGCTTCCCAGGGCAAACCACAGAGCTACCCTGAAGACTTGGCTTGTGTAGTGGGAGGTTCAGAGAGAGACATTCTTTAGAGCTCCTTTCACTCACTGTGCAGACCTAGACCTTGATTACTGGACAATCACCAGAAAGCGCTCATCTTTTGCCTCTCCTTTCTGCTTCCAAAAAGAGAGTCAGAAGCCATGGTTCTCTTAGCTGTCAGACATACAGATTCAGAGTTGCTAGAACATTCCCTAAGCTTAGTGCCTGTTATGGATTAATAGTTTTTTCCCTAAAATTCATGCATCCGTTTTGTGCTATTAAGCAATTATGCTTCACTTTTAAAATTCTATGTTCAGTTATACATAGGGTAGCTATGAGGTCTAAGGTCGTTCTGGCAGGTCCAACAGGCCAGGCCTCTTTGGAGAGGTGACCCCCACCTGTCATGTGGCTCAGAAGAGAAGCGGGGTAAAGATGAATCCTATACTCCCTACCCCTGAATATACACAAAGATTCAGGTTTAATTCATTTGTAATTCCACTTTACTCTTCTTTCGAAGTCTATCCAGAACTGCACCACTTCTCTTTCCTGCACAGCATCCACTCAGTTATAGCCCCCATCACCCAGCCATAGCCACCACCTGGGCCAGTGTAATTGCTTCTGCTTTGGTCTCTCAGCTTCTTGACTTCATCTTTCATGATCTGAATTGCCCAGAACAGCTAGAGGAAGCATGTGAACACTGGAGTCAGATCATATCCCTCCTCTGATCAGAACCCTCTGAGCCACACTCAGTAAGGCCAAAGACCTTCATACAATTGAAATAGCCTGCATGATCTGTCTTCAACCCTCCGTGCCCTGAGCTCCCCCCACTTCTCCCCCTTGCTCACCGCATTCTGTCACATTGGCCTCCTCCCTGTTCCTCACACCCGTCACACACAGTCCCACCCCACGACCTCGGACCTTGCTATGTCCTCTTCCTGAAATGCTCTTTCCTTCGAAATCTACTTGACTTAGACGATCCCCTCTTTCCTCCAGTCTCTGCACAAATGTCTTCTCCTCAGGGAGGCTTCTCCTGGCCACTACATTAAAAGCTGTGTCCTTAGCACCACTTATCTGCCTCACTGTAGCACTTAGCACTTTCTGACAGAGAACACAGAATCCAATGTAGTCACTTATCTTGTTTGTTGGTGTAATAAGGGCAGGAGAGTTCTTCTGTTTTGCTAATTTTACACCCCAGGACTGAGAGCAGTGCCTGGTGCATAGTAGATGTTTAAGAGGTGAAGGATTTCCACTGTGTTATTTCAAGGCCAGGGTGCAGAGAGAAAGGAAGAATGTGGTCTTTTTTTCCCTTCAGTTTTTAACAGCTTAGTAAAACGTGAGCGGAGGAGATTGAAGAAGTCGAGAACGAAGACAAAGAATGGAGGTATAAATCAGTTCCTGATATGTTAGAGTTGGTTTATCCATGAGAAGGGATACTAATACATAGTTCGTCTTTATGATTCACCAGCAACTGGAGTGCCTGACTTATAAATGATTGAGCAATCAGCTTCCCAAAGATTATTAATAGTGGATATAGCATTCATATTTAACCCTTTAAAGATATTAAATATTATAGCCCAAGTATAATGTAGCACAGCCTCAGTTTATGAAGGTACTGAAGGGCATGTTTAATTAAGATAGCAAATATTTCCATGCCTATCACAAATGAACATTTATGGTGACTCTATTCCATGAGGGCTCTTAGAGGCTTTGCAAGAGAGCCTAGAAGAGGAAGGAGGAAGAGATAGTTTAGTAATTGAGAGTATGAATCTTTTTGTCAGTCCATTTTGGTTTGAATGTCAGTCTTCCTTGTGAGCTTGAACAAATTAGTTAATCTCATTTATGTTAAAATATAAAAAGAGAATAGTCTCACATCTTGTGTTAGTTAAGAAAGGGGTATAAATAAAAAACCTAGACGTTGAAGGTAAATAAAACATATTACTACAAAATCACAGACATCTTTATTCAGTGCAACGGCAACCTGTGCAGTTACTGTTTCTCGACATTGCCTCCATCTAGACCTTTACGCTTCTGAAGACTGTGTTTACATCTATCTTTGGGGAAAGGCTCTTCCCTAAAGTACTCTGCGTTCTTCAATTTTAACCACGCTAAAGCAGATTTTTCAGCCTTGAGGGACTCAAATTGTGTTCTTTTGAAATATCCTTTGAGTTTAGGGAACAAAAAGAAGTCCGAAGAGGGAATATCGGGACTGTAGCCCCTATGAGACAGTGTCCAAAAGAAATTCGTATAGGGCAGCTCTTGCTATCCTCAAAGAATGAGCACTTATGTCATCATGAAGGCAGAAAAATCCTCAGAGCAACTTTCCTGGCTTCCCGCCCCCCCCCCCACCAACTCAGTTTTCAATGTTCTTAAAGCTTCTTTATAATATGACCCCATGATCCTCCAGTATCCTTGAAAAAAAAATCAATTGAGATGACCCTGCTGGGATTTCATACAATAGTTACAATAACCTTTTGACCTGACCTCTCTGCCTTGAATTTAAAGGACCCAGTAGATCCTCTCAGAAGCCTTTGCTTTGCTTTGATTACACTGCTTTTGTGTAGACACCCTAACAAGATCAGGATAAGGGTATTACTTAGGGAACTTGTCTGCAGCCATTCCGTGGTCACAGAGACAAGTTTAAACATGTTCTGTTTGCAGTAAGCCTGTGCAAATATAACTGGAACCCTACTCGCAATGCGTTTGACTTACCTTTGTATTGTTTGGCATATAAGACACACTGGAAAGAATGGCTGTTGCTACTAATTTATTCTACTTCGAAATAACATGCTGTAGTTAGAGAGAAAATCAAGAGCTTGCATAGCAAATCATGAGTTGAAAAGTAGCTTAAGATAGCATGAGAAGAGACAGTGTACTGTAGATTATAACAAATGATTAGAATGAATTATATATTTGCTAGAAGTTCAGCGATAAGATAAACCTCAGGCCCGGGTGTCTAAGGAAAGTTTTTTCAAAGGTGGGATTTCCCGTGCCTATTTTTTTCTTTTCTTTTTGCCTTCAGGACTCCTCTATTCCCAGTCTTTGATATCTCCCCTTAGAAATATTCTTTGCTTAGAGACCAACGGCAAGACAAATCACACACCTAAATTACCACTCTTCAAAGCTCTTTCTTACTTGATCCACTACCAAAGGATGTCCATCCTCTAGTCTTGTCTTTCCTTGAGTGCATATCTGATTGTGACTTCCTCTCTGGCTTTCCTTTTTCTAGTGGACCTGCCTCAGCGGTGCAAGGAAGGACTAGTAAGCACTTAGGTTTACTGAAGTTTACTACCCACCCGTGGTTAGCAAACTGCTGTGAGACACCTTTTTATAGTCTACCAGAGAGGGTAGTGGTTTTACTAGCTCATAAACCTGGCCAGAGTGTCTGAAATTTCTCAAGTTCATATCAGTGGGAAATTTCCATTAATCATGAATTTAGGATGACTGAGGAAATGACCATGTAATGAAAAAACAGAGAGAAGAAAGGAGAGGACTTATTTTCCTGTCATGCAAATGGGATTAATTCTGCCTGCATAATGTAATTAAGCCCTGGTGTGTAGTGAGTGGTTAAGCATTTGGCTGCCATCAGCAATGTCAGCAGTTTGAAACCACTGTGGGAGCAATCTGGGGCTTTCTACTCCTGTACACAGTTGGAGACTTAGAAACTCACAGGGGGTGAGCGTGGGGGGCTGGGGGGTGGTTTGCTATGAGGCGGCATTGACTGATGGCAATGATTTTTATGTGGTTCAATTCTCAGAAATCTCATAGGGCATAGGGAAGAACAGAATAGAAAATTGTCCTATAAATTGCTGCCCATTACTAATAGACTCAGAGTTCTCGGTGTAGGGGCCACTGCATGATTTCCTAGGTTGGTTGGAAAAACACTGGAAAGACATGAACAGGCATCATACTTTCTTATCTACCACTGACACTGATGTTCTGTAACTCAAAATGAGTGGAATTAATTAGCTAGCCTTGTGTTTGCTCTGAGAGTCATTCAGCCAACATTACTGTGTGCTGGACCTTTTCGTGAGCCTCAAGAGCAGAAAACTGTCCCAGAGGAGCTCATCATCTAGTGTGAGGGAAAAGCAAAACAACAACACATGCAGATGAAGAGGGTGGAGAGTAGGGCATTCCCAAATTGGCAAAAAAGGACACAGGACTGGGAACCACGAGGCAGTAACAACTTCACCTTCAAAAACCATTGGAGAGGCCTCCTCTCACCTCAGGGCTTTTTAGTAGGCATCTTTCCACAAGAGTGGGCACAGCATGGGCAAAGGTTTGGTGGTAAAGGGGACCAATGCCCAAGAAAGGCTAGAATGGCTGGACTGTACGGCAAGCGTAGGGAATGAAATTGTATTAGCCAGGGTTCTTGGCTTCCAGGTTTCCCTGTCAGGCAAGGCGACTTGGACAAGAAATCAATTCCATTCCCCTGCTCTTTCCTTATGGTGCACTCTTCCAAATCAGCCTTGCTTGACTGTAATTGATTGACAGAACCTAATTACAGGCTTCTCTAACTACAAGGGAAGCTAGAGTACAAATATGGTTTCTGTCTGAGGAACTGCAAAATTGCCAAAATATGAGAATAGGGCTCAGTACATACTGAGCAGTCACACAAGACAGATGGAAACTCCCGAGGGTTGTTTGGTTTTGTTTTCTGGATTGCTTGCTTCCTTTTAATGTTCAATAGTGAATGTGACTACCATCCCTGAAGAGATTCCAGCACAAAATGTCTCTATCAAATATACCCAGATTTGTTCATGTCATTTGTTTTACTTAATGAACAACTGCCAATGACAGGAAAAAAATATTCTGAGATGAACATTCATATATTTCCTCTATATTGAAAAGAAGGCAAATACAAATACAAGTGTGCCAATATATGATGTACATATATTATACTGTCTTGACTGAAATCTTTAGCAATCTAAAGAAACATTACAGAAGGGTTGAAGCTGCTTTAGCTTTCAGTTCTTTTTAGATCTGGCAGGGAATGCAGTTCAGGAGGGTGTGCAGAGCTATTGAACAAGCAACTAAGAGGTCCTTGCATAGTTGGGTGCTTGAAATATCCACACAACAAACTAAATTGCCCTGATAAATCAATGACTTTGGTTTAATTTGAGTTAAGGGTGCATTTTATTAACAAAACCCACTCAAATACTAAGGAAAATGATTAGGAGATTGACCAGAGTTTTGTTCTAGTAACCACACAAGGAATATTTTTAAATATTATCCTGGGGCCTTCCAACAGAGGTATTGGTTGCTTATTTGTGTAATTTGATTTTTTTATTGAAGAATATCTACCATATATCCAGAAACAGGCACACATGAAACAACAACAACAACATCAAAACCAACGTACACTGAATTCTCATTGTCATTCCTGGGTTCAAGGTTGCCAACCAAAGAAACAAATCACACACAGGTAGTAGAAAAATGCTTTGCTTGTTGTCTTGGGCTGGGTTCTCCAAAGAAGTGGAACCAGTGAAGCTTCCATATGACTCACAGAGTTGCAGAAGAGTGGGAAAGTCCAAGTCCAGGCAAGTTATAAGTTCATGGGTCAGATGTTATGCTGAAGGCTTCTCTTGACTCATGTAGTTGTTGAGCCCAAGATCAAGAGGAAGAGGATAAACTGGTGGCTGCCGAGGCAATTAATCCAAAGTGAGCAGGCCAGGCTTATGTCTGCAGAGGTGAATGAGTCTAAGGTCGACAAGTCAGATGGTAGGCCACTAATGACTCCAGGATCTGCAGGCAACACAGCAGGCCATTGGCTCAAGCCCAGAGAATGTCGGTCAATGAGGCACATGCAGGATCCAGGGGCAACAAAAAGCAAAGCAAACTTTTCCAGAGAGTCCACTCATATTGGTCATACCTCTGAGACAATGTCCTTTGAATTTATTGTATCTGGGCTGTGATCTGAGTAAGGAACTTGCATCCAACACTAATCTACTTATATCTGATTGGCTGCTTATGGTAAGATCCCATTATGAAAGTGATTAAATTGTGTTAGATTGCATTATAGAGTGACAAAACCACTTAACTATGAAACCAGTGAGAATTCTGGCCCAACCAAGTTGATACCAAACCTAAGTAGCATACTCATATAGAGAAGAAACAGCGAGATCTGCTGCAAATGTGGGCAGTGGTCCCCCATTCCTGCAGCTGGTATTGGGTGTCCTGTACCTGCCACTCTTGTGCTGCCATGCACAGCCTATTCCCTCCTAGATGGGAATAGATATAGCAGTGGAGTTCTCCAGCTGTCATACGGTGGTTATGCATGAGAAAGACAGAAAGTTACTGTCTGCCCTAAGCAGGGAAGGAGGCTGTCTTACTTAGACGAAGCATGGGAACAGAAAGAGAAAGAGACTTAGTTCCCAGCCTCCTTGTAAGTGAATGCTCTAGTTCTCTTCTAGTCTCTTTTTAGGTGGCTCATTTGGGAGACAGATCATCTACCCAACATTCATGAAGTAAACATACCCATGGAGCTAGAACCTAGATAAAACATTACCAACATGCTGACTCCATGGAATGCAACCAGGGCATTTGCCCAAGATCCCACATGTGGTGTGAATACTCTTCTCTAGCCAACTTGAAGTTGTCTGTAATTTTAAAACATGAGCCCTTGCATTTTGTGGTGTGTAGTTGTAGATCACATTATATTTCATTCTGTGAATATACAAAAATATACAATAATTTAAACATTCTACTGTTGGGTAGTTTTCATTCTAGGGTTTATTGAATATTACTTCTGTTCTTGTATTTGTTTTTGCATGTTGTGTCTGCAGTTTTAAACTAAACAAAGGTGATATTAACTGTGCCACTTACACATATATTCAAATATGCTCCAATGCTGCCAGTTTGGGTATAGTTACCCATATTCAAATTAGAGTAATAAGAATGTGCTTAAAATAATAACATGTGGTATACTTTGGGCATATTTTAAAGTGTAATATATATTCTAGGAAAATATTGGTAGATTTGAAAAATTTGAAATATGAAAATTGTAAATGTTTCAGTGCTGTCCTCTGAAGCTACAGCTCAGGGAGAGGGGCGCATCTGATCAAAACACAGGAGCAAATGAAGAGGGAAGGAGAGAGTGGAACATATCCTGCCCCATCGAGTCCTGAGGACGATATTCCTGCTCAGAGCAGCCAATGTACAAAGAGAACCATAGGGCCGGCCCCAACATGAGACACGACGTCCCTTACTGACCCATAGTGCTATTGGGGACAACACCAGAGGCACAGTGTGGGGAATTGTGCCCGATCTGACCCCACCACACTGGGATGAAACGCTAAGGGCATGCACCAGAGCAGCCCCCCGGGGAACACCAAAAATAGACTTTGGGGCCAGGGCGTGGCACCCCATCATACTCAACCTGAAAACACTCCTAAAGGTCACCAAACAGACCTGGAACTATTTATAGGCTTTTTTTGTTGTTGTTGTAGATTTTTGTTTGTTTGTTGTTGTTTGGGGATTTTTGTTTGTTTTCTTTTGTTGCTTTGTTTTTCTCTGCCTTGTTTTTGTGCTTTGTATTGTCTCAGCATGACTATCTAGATAAGATAGGAGGGATAAACAATCTGGAGGAGAAAAAATAGGGCCAAAGGTTCCCAGGAGATGCAGGAGAGGGGGAATCAGGGAAATGGAAGTGGGTGTTAACAACTCCAGGGACAAGGGAACAAGTGATCTAAAATCAATGGTGAGGAGGGTGTAGGATGCCTGTTGGGGCTTAATCAAGGGCAATGGAACCGAGAGGAATTACTGAAATCCGAATGAAGGCTGAGCATGATAGTGGGACAAGAGGAAAGTAAAAGGAAATAGAGGAAAGAACTAGGACGCAAAGGACATTTATACAGGTCTAAATACAGGCATGTACATATGTAAATATATTTTTATATAGTGATAGAGAAATACTGTAGATCTATGTACATATATATATGTTAAGTATTAAGGTAGCAGATGGACAGTGATGAACTCTACTCACGTACTCCTTCAACAAAAGAATACTTTGTTCTAATAACCTGGCATTCCATGATGCTCACTGACCTGACACTATCGCTGAAGACAAAACGGGTGCATAAGCAAATGTGGTGAAGAAAGTTGATGGTGCCCGGCTATCAAAAGATATAGTGTCTGGGTTCTTAAAAGCTTAAAGATAAACAAGCGGCCAGCTAGCTGAGAAGCAATAAAGTCCACATGGAAGAAGCACACCAGCCTCTGTGATCATGAGGTGTCGATGAGATCAGGTATCAGGCATCAAAGACCCAGAACAAAAATCATATCAATGTGAATGAGGGAGAGTGCAGAGTGGAGGCCCAAAGCCCATCTGTAGACAATTGGATATCCCCTTACAGAAGGGTCACAAGGAAGAGACGAGCCAGTCAGGGTGTAGTATAGCACTGATGAAACATACAACTTTCCTCTAGTTCTTTAATGCTTCTCCACCCCACCCCCATCCACTATCATGACCCCAATGCTACCTTACAAACCCGGCTAGACAATAGCATGTACACTGGCATAGATAAGAGCTGGAAACACAGGGAATCCAGGACAGATACACATCTCAGGATCCACAATGAGAGTAGCGATACTAGGAGGATAAGGGGGAGGTGTGGGGGAGAAAGGGGAAACCGACCACAATGATCTACATATAACCCCCTCCTAGGGGGTCAGAAAACAGAAAAGTTGTTGAAAGGAGACATTGGTCAGTGTAAGACATGAAACAAAAAATTTATAAATTATCAAGGGTTCATGAGGGCGGGCAGGTGGGGGAGGGAGGGGGAAAATGAGAAACTGATACCAAGGGATCGAGTAGAAGAAAATACTTTGAAAATTATGATGGCAACATATGTACAAATGTGCTTGACACAATATATGCATGTATGGATTGTGATAAGAGCTGTATGAGCCCCCAATATGATTTTTTTTTAAATGTAAATGATTTCCTTTTTTATTTGCTATGTACATATATTATTAACAGATGAATATATTTCCTTTGGATAGATACCCAGGAGAAGAAATACTGGAACATGCAACATGTATACATTCTACTCTAGTAGATACTGTTAAGCGTTATTCCAAAATACATACACAAAAGTCCATTCAAAGCGGCAATAGGATTTAAATGCGATTCTATGGTGACACCTGCTGGTCATATGGGATATTCTCTCACACCAAAGTCGTGAAGTGCTGGAAACAGCAGTCCTTCTTTAGATATGAAAGCTTTCTTTTCTGTCTTGTTGAGGTCAGTAGTTTTAACTACTCAGTAGCTCCAAGAAAGATAAGGCTTTCTACTCCTGTAAGGGGTTAAAGTCTTGGAAACCCACCGGGCCAGTTCTACTCTGGCCTATAGGGTAGATATAAGTTGAAATTGACTCCATGGCAGTAAATTTATGGTTTGTTCTCGATTTACTTGAATTGATCCATTTTATCATGCATATTAGGTGATGAAGTTTGAGATAGTTAAGTTTTAGTGTGCCAACCTGGCTAATAAACACATGGGATTAATTGAAGGGTGAAGAGATAAATGGCTTGGTGAGCTTCACCTTTCGAGTTCTCGGGTCTCTTGTTTTCTGATGGTCACCCCAGGGTCCAGCTGCCTTAGCCAGTTCCCTGCTTTCGCAGGTAAAGCTCACTTCCTGCAAGACATCCCTGAGGAGAAGCCGCATGGACCTACCCCGGTACAGCCCTAGGTGCTGGAGCAGCCATGTGGAGACCCCTGCCAGTGCTGAGATGCTTACACATTCACTGATAAAGCTTTCCTCCTACAGTCGGCACCATTGTGTGTGTTTTGTGAGATAGAGGAGGACTTTGTAGATCGGTGTCAGACATATGGGTTAATGTTGGACATATGGGCTTGGGCAGCACTGGGTTGGGATGCTTCCTTAAAGTACACTTATCCTTTATATAAAACTCTCTTATATATATGAGTTTTTGTGTATTTATTTCCCTAGTTTACCCAGACTAACTCAAAGCTCTCAAGTGAAGAAAGAATAGGTACTAAAGAAACAGAGAGATTCTATCCATAGGAATTCTCTATGGCAGTGGTTTGCCACCTTCCTAATGTTGTGACCCTTTAATACAGTTCCTCTTGTTCTGGTGATACCCCCCCCAACCATAATTTGCTACTTTTATGAATCAGGGACCCCTGTGAAAGGGTTGTTCGACCCCCAAAGGGGTCGTAGCCCATAGATTGAGAACGCCTGCTCTATGGTATTAAGACCAGTTTGAAAAGATAATAACTCATAAAATTTTTAAGGCACTCTACATATCAAAATTTCGTGCTCAAATATTTTCCAGACTAAAATTTACCCAAATGCTATGAATAAGTCAATTAGTTTTGAACATATTTAAGAGAATGCCTAGTATGTGCTAGATACAGTGTGATAACTGATAACTCAATGAGGAGTGATAACTCAGGGAGCTTACAAATTGGGGGGATATTTGATTATCTTTTATGTCTATTTCTACTACCTTTTAGAAAAGAAATCACTCTTGAAGTATGCTATATAGCATACAGAAAATCATACAAATTACTGTACTAAAATGAGGCCACTAATGTGATTGGCCCATATATTATTGGTCAAAGGTGAAGGCCATTCACTTGGACATGTGGGATTTGGATTCTAACTCCACTACTAAAAAAATGAGTGATACAGAACAAATAGTTTGACTAATTTCTGCCATTGTTTCTTCATCCAATCCAAATCCACTGACATTAACTCAATTCCGATTCATAGCAAAAAACAAAAACAAATTAACTGCTCTTGATTTTATGACTCATGGCAACCCTGTAGGACAGAGTAGAACTACCCCCGTGGAGCAGCTGGTGGGTTCAAGCTGCAAACCTTGAGGTTAACAGTTCAATGCTAACCCCCTATGCTACTAGAGCTTTTAATTCTGGCTCATTAGCTACCCAATGTAGTGTTTGCAAGATTGTAAGACTTCACCAGTGTAAAGAGCTTATCTTTCTTCCTTGCAGCAGTTGGTGGGTTTGAACTTCTGGCCGAGTGGTTAGCCAACTTCCTAATGATTGTGTAAAGATTAGATGGGTGTAATTACAAGGTGTCAACCATCTATTACTGGATAACAAATCATCCCAAAACTTAATGGCTGAAAACAACAAATGACCGTCCCTCATAATTCTGTGGGCTGATTAGGTATACTGGAATGAAGAATGTCCCTCAAAATTGATGCCAACTCAGACCTCAAAATATGATCTTATTTGGAAAAAGACCCTTTGCAGACAAAGATTAGTTAACATAATGTTTTCCTGGATTAGAGTGGGCACTGAAGTAAGTGATTGGTGACCATATAGGACAACCATGTGAAAACACAGGGACACCGGGATACACAGGGAGAGAAGACAATGAGATGAAAGAGAAGAGATCGCAAGCCGTCATCAGAAGCTAAGGAGAGGCAAGGAAAGAGTCTCTTAGAGCCTTCAGAGTGGGCATCACCCTGCAAATTCTTAGAATTTTAAGTGAATTCCAAATTTAAAGTTTTGCTCATTAAATTATAAATTTAAACTAAAAAAAAATCAATGTTTATTAGTAACATAAGCAGGTCTAAGAATACTGTGAAGTATCTTACACAACATAGAACATAGCATTAAACAACTGTCTGGCAAACAATACTAATTTCATATCAAGTAATATTTTCACAATATGAGAATGAATTCATTATGTGAAAATCAACCACCCCTAAAACATCACTCACTGACCTTTATTCTGCCATCTCAGATACCCCTATTTACCCTGTGTGTTAGGCAGGGTTTTCTAGAGAAGCAAAACAAGGACAATTACGATTAGATAGATAGATGATAGATAGATAGATAGATTTATACAGCGCAAAGGGATATAGCAGCTAATTAATCCACACAGCCACACAGAGGGCTCAGTTCGACTTACTTCTGTGGAACAGTTAATATACTGGAAGCCCTTCAACTCACAAGAGCTGCTGGGTTCAAGGACAAGGAGGCAAACAGCCGAGTCTTCCCTCAGGCAATGGGCAATGTGGGCAGTCTGCCCACAGGAAGCAAACAGTAGGACAGTTCACCAACAGCAGCTCAGGCGCATAGTGAAGCAGGCCCATGTGGGACATTGAACTCAAGCGATGCAAGATGACAGGATCCAACAGCCTCAAGTTCAAGCAATGTGCACTCCAGCAGCGTGGGGAAGCAGGTCTTGAAGGAACCTTGAGCTCTAGTGAAACAATCCATGGATCGGCTGTCCCAAATGTAGTGTAGCTCACAAATTGAGGCAGAGAACCAGAAAGCAAGAGCGAGAGGGGCAGGTCTTGCCATTTATCTCTTTGCCTTCCAATCAAACTTTCACCTTATTCATTCCACATGTTCCTATAGGCCGGGTTGGCACAGTAAACCTATCTATACAGTTCACCCTTTGTCTACTTGATATCTGTACATAATTCTTTAGCCATATATAATTTCCAGACATTAATGAAATCACACTTACACCTAACATCATATGTCTATCATACATATAAATGAAAACATACTGAATCTAATTTTTATAGTACATCATACATGAACAAAGAAAAGACATTCAATAAGCACATATAAAGAAGATAAACTGACAATCACAAACTTTGCTTGTGCAATTGATCACATGGTTGTAACTGATAGGTAAGACTACTTTCTACTACCCATTCAGTATTACCTTTGCCCTTGGTCAGCACCTCAGCTGTCCATGGTTCTTTGCCTGGTGGGGTGACCCAGACCTTCATTCCTGAGGGGTCTGGGTCATTATAAGTCCTGTCCGGATTGGGTTGCTGTAACTTAGCATTTACTTTAATCACAGGGCATGGTAGCGCTAAGAGTCGGCCTATGGGATCTCCTGGATTCCAGGCATATTCTTCTTTACCTCCATTATGTAGCACCAGTCCAATTTCTCCTTGGTAATCAGGATCAATCACACCACCCAGTACAGTGACACCCTTCCTGACCTGTTGGTCCTAAGGCATAAGGAGCCCTAAGTGGCCAGGGGCCATTCTCAGCTGCCAGTCCAGTGGAATACGTGCCGTGTTTCCAGGTAGGAGAATTCATTCCTTTGGGACTAGGACCTCCAGGACTGAAGAGCATAGGGTTGCTGGGAGCAGAGAAAAAATGCTGCAAGTGGATCACCAAGAATAATAGTGAGTGGTGCCACTCCGCTTCCACCCCTTCTGTCCTGGACCCATGAATCCTGGCTATAGAAGACTCAGCACTATATATTGGCCGCTGGTTTAGAGCATATACAGCCTTTTGGAGAACATTGCCCCAGCACTGCAAGGTGTTGCCACCTAGCTGGCACTGTAATTGTGTCTTTAGGATGCCATTCCATCGTTTTATGTAGCCAGCTGCCTCAGGATGATGAGGAACATGATACAACCAGTGGATTCCATGGGCACGGGCCCATTGCCACACTTCGTTTGTTGTGAAGTGAGTTCCTTGATCTGAAGCAATGCTATGTGGGATCCCGTGCCGGTGGATAAGACATTCTGTAAGTCCATGAACAGTACTTTTGACAGAAGCATTGTGTTCAGGGAAGGCAAATCCATATTCAGAGTAGGTGTCTATTCCAGTAAGAACAAACACTGACCCCTCCATGATGGAAGCGGTGCTATGTAATCAACCTGCCACCAAGTTGCTGGTTGATCTCCCTGAGGAATGGTCCCATATCTTGGAATCAATATTGGCTTGTGCTGCTGGCACATGGGGCACTCAGCAGTGGCAGTGGCCAAGTCAGCCTTCATGAGTAGAAGCCCATACTGATGCATCCATGCATAACTTCCATCCCTGCAACCATATCCACTTTGTTCAGGTGCTCATTGGGCAATGACAGGACTGGCGGAGGAAAAAGGAGGACTAGTCTCCACAGTGCGTTGTAGTTTTATCCACTTAATTGTTAAAGTCCTCCTCTTCAGAGGTAACCCTTTGGTGAACATTCACATGAGACATGATTATCTTTACTTTCATGGCCCATTCAAAGAGGTCTATCCACATACCTTTACCCCACACCTCCTTGTCACTAATTTTCCAATCATGTTCCTTCCAATTCTCTGACCATCCAGTCAAGCCATTACCCACAGCTAATGAATCAGTATACAGTCTCACATTTGGCTATTTCTCCTACCAGGCAAACTGAATGACCAGGTGCATTGCTCGAAATTGTGCCCCACCACTTCTTTAGAGAGATCCCAGAAAGGGGCTGTAGTGCTGCTGCTGTCCACTTACGAGTGGCACCTGCATATTGTGCAGAGCCATCAGTAAACCAAGTATGAATTTTCTGCTCTTCAGTTAACTTATAAGGAAGCCCACAGGAGACCATAGGTACAGATTGGGAAGAGGAAGGTACTGTGACAGGAGTGGAGACTATGAGCATTTGGGTCACTTCATGCAACTTATTTGTACCTTCAGGTCCTGCTTTGGCTCGATCTCGTATATACCACTTCCATTTAACAATGGAGTGTTGCTGTGTACATCCGACTTTATGATTCTGTGAGTCAGACAATACCCAGTTCATGATGGGCAGATCAGGCATCCTGGTGACTTTGTGGCCCATGGTGAGGCATTTAATTTCCATTAAGGCCCAGTTACAGGTCAACAGCTATTTTTCAAAGGGGGGGATAGTTGTCTTTACTCCCAAATCCCAAGGGTGTATGCTGTAATTCACCAATATGGACCTGCGAAAGACTCCACATTGCATCTCATTCTATGACTGACACCTCTAGCACCATTGAGTCAGTTGGATCATATGGACCCAGTGGCAAAGAAGCTTTCATGGCACTCTAAACCTGTTACTGATCCTTTTCATTTTCTGGGCCCCATTCAAAATTGGAGGCATTTCATGTTACTTGATAAATAGGTCAAAGTAGAATTTCCAAATATGGGATATGTTGCCTCCAATATCCGAAGAGGCCCACTAGGTGTTGTGCCTCCTGTTTAGTTGTTGGAGAAGGGGGGCAGATGCAATAGCTTATTCTTCACTTTAGTGGGAATGGCTCGTCATACCTCACATCACTGGATCCCCAGAAATTTTACTGAAGTGGAGAGTGCCTGAATCTTTGTTGGGTTCATTTCCCAAACTCTTGTATGCAGATGTTGTACCAATGAATCTAGAGTCTTTGATACATTCTCCTTAGTGGGTCCAATCAGCATAGTGCCATCAATATAATGGACTGGTGTGACATTTTGCTGAAGAGACAGGCAATCAAGGTCCTTGCCGATTAAATTATGGCACAGGGTGCAAGAGTTGATGTACCTCCGGGGAAGAGTTGTGAAAGTGTATTGTTGCCCCAGCCAGCTGAAGTCAAACTGCTTTTGGTGATACTTTGAAACTAGTATTGAGAAGAAGATATTGGCCAGATCAATAGCTGCATACCAAGTACCAGAAGATGCATTAAATTCCTCAAGCAATGAAATCACATCTGGAATGACAGCTTCAATTGGAGTCACCACCTGGTTAAGTTTACAATAATCTACTATCATTCTCCAAGATCCATCTGATTTTTTTAAGGGCAAATAGGTGAGTTAATTGGGGATGTGTTAGGAATCACCAACTGTGCATCCTTCAAGTCTTTGACGGTGGCACTGATCTATGCAATCCTTCCAGCAATGCATTATTACTTTTGGTTTACTATTGTAAAAAGGCAGTTCCAGTGGTGTCCAGTTGGCCTTTCCTATCTTAATAGCCTTTATTCCACATTTCAGGGATCCAATATGGGGGTTCTGCCAGTACCATTCTGGAACTGGGGAAATAATGACAGGATGTGTTCTGGGGCCCACTGGACCAGCCCTATGAGACTTACCTGAACTAAAACTCCATCGATAACTTGACCTCCATAATGCTCCCACTGTATCTGCATACAAGAGGTTGGGAAATTAACCCAACGAAGATTCAGGCACCCTCCACCTCAGTAAAATTTCTCAGAGTCCAGTGGTGTGGGGCATGTCGAGATATTCCCACTAAAGTGAAGGACAAGCTATTGCATTTGGCGCCCCC
>NW_022103936.1:1858873-1864030 GCF_000313985.2 Echinops telfairi
TGTATTGTATATTTATCTGTATATGATTTAACATTTCATTTCTCATTATATATCTAATTATCTTTATGATTTAACATTTCATTTTTCGTTATATATTAATTATCTTTATAAATAAATATATTATATTATCAGGAATTTGGTTTTATCTCTCTAGAGAACCCTGTCTAACACAGTATGCTTTCTCGGGGCTCTCAGCAGTATCTTGTAAGGCATCTTCCCCTTTTCAGCTTGAACAGTTTGGTTAATTTCCTCAAGTGTGAGTTGTTTTACTGATAGTGGATTAATTCTCTTAGGTGGGAGGGGTAGATCTGTTAACTGGGGTGGCTCAATTGACTCTAGGGGCTCAATATTCTCCTTTTCTGGATCATCAGCCCATATGTTCGTTCCCATGCCATGTTTCAGGTTTCCAATTCTTTCTGATTAATGCCTTTTTAATATTAGACCCTGTTCTAGACCAGTAATTCAGCTGATGTTGTAATTCAGCTACTCGTATGATGAGATTCTGGATTTGGTTTTCGGCAATGTCAGCTCAATTACTAGAGAAGACTCTCCTTTGTAGCACATGCAGAAGCTTTTAGGTCTGTTATTTGGCATGGAGACATACTTTTGAGGTTCTGAGATAATCCCTTTCCTTGATTACATTTTCTATTGTAGGGAGGACCAGCCAACCAGCTTCCCTACACTTCTCATCCTGACAAAACTGCTAGAAAATATCAAACACACAATCACCCAGAGCCTCTCCTCTCATCAACATTTCACCTATTGGTGGTGATATTGTCAGTATTAGCTTTGGGACTTCACACCATGGATTAACACCACCCACTCTAGTAAGAGTGGCAGACTTATCCATGCCTTTGAGGGTAGAGGCAGCATTATCAGTGCTCTTAAGCCTAATCAGGCTGGAGAGCCAATTTGAGAAGCCCATATTTATGATCTTGTTTCTCTAAATCAGCAGTTCTCAACCTGCGGGTCACGACCACTTTGGGGGTCGAATTTCACAGGGGTTGCCCGATTCATAACAGTAGCAAAATTGCAGTTATGAAGTACCAACGAAACTAATTTTATGGTTGTGGGTCACCACAATATGAGGAATTGTATTAAAGGGTCGCGGCATTAGAAAGGTTGAGAACCACTGCTGTAGATCCACTCCAGGTACCAAGCATATTAGGTTTCTCTAGAGCAATGGTTTTCAACCTGTAGGTTGTGACCCATTTGGGGGGTCGAACGGCCCTTTCACAGGGGTTGCCTAAGACCATAGGAAAACACAGAATTCTAATGGTCTTAGAAAGCGACACACTGCTCCTCTATCCATCGCCAGGCAGATACGCTGACATGCAGATATGCTCACATGAGTATGCGGCATGAAAATTGTTACCCATGCTACACCATGCTTCAAGACAAAATTTCACTTATTTGTAATTAGAAATAAGTATTTCACAATATATAGTTACATGATGTTTTTGTGATTAATCACTATGCTTTAATTATATTCAATTTGTAACAATGAAAATACATCCTGCATATCAGATATTTACATTATGATTCATAACAGTAGCAAAATTACAGTTATGGAGTAGCAATGGAAATAATTTTATGGTTGGGGGTCTCCACAACATGAGGAACTGTATTAAAGGGTTGCAGTATTACGATGGTAGAGAATCACTGCTCTAGAGAAACAAAACAAGGACACTTATGACTATGTATATATATAGAGAGATTGATACAGCACAAAGAAATTTAATAGCTAATTCATCCACACAGCAGTACAGAGGGCCCAGTTCAACTCATTTGCATAGAACAGTTAATATGCTCCAAGCCCTTCAACTCACTAGGACTTCTGTGTCCAAGGTAAAGGAAGGAGAAAGCTAAGTCTTCCCTCAGGCAATGCAGGCAGTCCACCCACAGGCAGCAGACAGCAGAGCAGGTAACCAACAGTCAGCAGTTCAGGAGCTTAGGGAAGCAAGCCCAGATGGAATATCAAACTTAATCAATGCAAGACAACAGGATCCACCAGCCTCAAGCTCAAGCAATGTGCACTACAGCAGCATGGTGAAGCTGGTCTCGAAGGAACCTCAAGCTCTAGAGAAAAGATTCATGGGTTGGCTGTCCCACAGGTAGTGTAGCTCACAAGTTGAGGCCAAGAACTAACTAAAATGGCCGCAAGCTGGTTCGATCACCAGAGAGCAAGAGAGAGAGGTGTGGGCCTTGAAGTCATTTATCTCTTTGCCCTCCAACAAAACTGCAACTTTATCAATCCCACATGTTCCTATTGGCCAGGTTGATATAATAAACCTACCTATCACACCTTGAGGTCTGACTCTTCATTCAATATAGGAGGCAGCGTGTAGATCTTATTTAACTTTTCTCCTGATTTATTCATTGAATGTTTAATTTTCACAAAATTAAAGATTTTGTGTATTTTCCGAGTTTCTTTGTTATTAATTCATCGTTTCATTTCATTACAATTGAAGGAAATGCTTTGTATGTTTCTACTTTTTTTTCCACATTCGAGAATGTTTTAATTATTTTTTCTAATTGTGGCAAAAATATACACAGCAAAACATTCTTCAGTTCCACAACTTCTACATGTGTAATTCAGTGCCATAGATGATACTCTTGCTGTTGTACAATGACTATTGATATCCTTTACCAAATTATTCCACCACCATTGACATAAACTCATTGCCCCCTAAGCAACAACTCTTTCTCCTTTACTCATGGTAACTATAGGTCAAGTTTGGTTTCTTTCTTTTTTTGTTTTTTTTTAAACATTTTATTTTATTTTATTTTATTTTATTTTTTAACATTTTATTAGGGGCTCATACAACTGTTATCCCAATCCATACACACATCAATTGTGTAAAGCGCATTTGTACATCGTTTCTCAAAACATTTTCTCTCCATTTAAACCCCTGACATTAGGTCCTCATTTTCCCCCTCCCTCCCCGCTCGCCCCTCCCGCATGAGCCCTTGATAGTTTATAAATGGGTATTTTGTCATATCTTGCCCTGTCCGACGTCTCCCTTCATCCACTTTTTGGTTGTCTGTCCCCCAGGGAGGAGGTCACACACAGTTCCTTGTAATCGGTTCCCTCTTTCCTACCCATTCTCCCTTTACCCTCCCTGTTTTGCCACTCACACCACTGGTCCTGTAGGGCTCATCCGTCCTGGATTCCCTGTATTTTCAGTTCCTATCTGTACCAGTGTACCTTCTCTGGTCTAGCCAGTCTTGCAAGATAGAATTCGAGTCATGGTAGTGGGAGCGGGGAGGAAACCTTTAGGAACTAGAGGAAGATTGTATTTCTCATCATTGTTACATCGCACCCTGACTGGCTCATCTCCTCCCCGAGACCCCTCTGCAAGGGGATCTCCAGTGGCCTACTAATGGGCTTTGGATCTCCACTCTGCACTCCCCCCATCATTCAAACTGGGCTCTGTGGCGCAATGGATAGCGCATTGGACTCCTAACTCTTCTCAACAAGTGATTCTTTCTTTTTTTTAGTCGTTTTTTTTGACATAATATGCACATATCATACACTTCAAGGGTTAAGCCTCATTTAAAATGAATTATATATATACATCATTGCAATGAGTTCTAGTGCTCCCTTCCCTTCGCACATCCATTGTTTGCTCCCCAAATCCCTTCACCCTCTCCATTCTCCACCCATGTTTTTACTCTTAAAAAAATTATCAATATCTGATTAGGGGGCAAGATGGCTTCCAGATAAGCAGCACAGGAAGATCTCCTCAGCAAGTACCAGAAAAAGTCCACTAGGAAGGACATCCTGCACTTCCTGGGAGCAAGAATTTCAACATAAAGACAAATAGACACATGTTTCTTAAAGTGGGGGAGCAGCAACGCCTGCCCACAAACTCCATTTACAACAGGCTTTTGGCAGGAGCAACTTCAGTGGGCTCCACTCCTGCCCAGAACAGTTCCTGGGGGGCAATGCAACCTGCCAGAACTAGTGCTTCGCTGACCTCTGGAAGACAGCTCTGCCTGGGAATCTTGGTGTAGATAAAATCACAACCCAAACTTTACTTTTCAATTTTATTTATTTATTATTCTTTCCCTTTTCTCTTCCCCCGCTTTGTTCTCCAGTACTCTACACCTGACCTTGACCACATCCCCCAGACAACACACACTTTAGCAAAGCAACACAGAGGGAAAGCTGACAGCTGTAGCACTAGCCTGACCCATCTCATGGTAGACTTCAGATTTACTTTAAGGCATAAACCAGGTAAAAACCATACAAACATGGCCTACAGACTACCCAAGCACCTGATATCCCTCAGCAGGTGGGTGCCTCTGGACAGGCAATCGCCCAGGCATCCCCCCTCCCTCCTCCCACAATGAGGGCCCCCCAACTGGTGAAATTCCTGCCCTAACATCCCTTCAACCTGCAATGAAGCTTGCATACTCTGGACACAAAAGCCCTAAGATCCAATGCTCAAGTAACTCTCACTGAAGTAGTAGATAAACTAGGCACCCCACTAACTGCATCAGTTGGGTCACTGCTTAGACCACCCTAGGCCATCCAGAGCAATAGCCTACCCTCTGAGAAGGGAGGAGGACTTGAAGCACTTGTTGATGATGATCAAGAATTGCAGCCTTCAATGTGGATTACAGCATGGTATAAAATGGAGGAGCAAAAAAGAAGAAGGTCCTTGATGTGATGGATTAACACAGTAGTTGCAACAATAGGTTCAAACATAAGGACAATTGTTGGGGTGGTGCAGGATTGGGCAGTTGTACATAGGGTTCTGTTGTACATAGGGTAGCTCTGA
Source organism: Echinops telfairi (assembly GCF_000313985.2). Lineage (NCBI taxonomy): Eukaryota > Metazoa > Chordata > Mammalia > Afrosoricida > Tenrecidae > Echinops > Echinops telfairi. The sequence goes on from NW_022103936.1 coordinate 1,863,661, forward strand.
GTCTGAACTGACCTGACGGCATCTAGCAAGAAAAATAAAGTTAACTTTAGAAGTGCAATTTAAATAATTTTAATATTGTCAATGAAGAGTTCTTTAAAAAAAAAAGCACAACTAAAACAAATTCCTTCAGGGAATGAGTATCAGGACCACAGTCTCCAGGGACACCAAAGTCTAGTGGACAACACTGTTCACAAAGACAGTGTTCTACATCCTACTTGGCTGAGTTTCAAGTTGGGTTTGTAAAACTCCTATCTGAGGTGCCAAATACGTCTCTTCCCATCAAACAGAAAAAAAGTAATGGAAATCAAAAGATATATGGAAATAATTAGTGCAATAGAATAGCTGGGAATGCAAACATAACTTTTCATAA
>NW_022103936.1:1865035-1879402 GCF_000313985.2 Echinops telfairi
GTACAGAGCAGATCAATGTCCAGTTTTCTCACGCATATGAGAAGATTGAACATAGCTTGGGTCAGATGCACCTTTGCTCTTGAATGAACACCCTTGTTTTTCCACACTTTAAAGAGGTCTTGTGCAGCAGACTTACCCAATGTAATGTATTGTTTGATCTCTTGACAGTTGCTTCCATGAACATTGATTGTGGATCCAAGCAAGACAAACTTCTTGACAACTTTCATCATTTCTCCATTTGTAATGATATTATCCATTAGTCTAGTTGTGAAGAGTTTATTTTTCTGTACTTTGAGTTGTAATACATTCCAAAGGCTGAAGTCCTTGATATTGAATAGTAAGTGCTTCAAGTCCTCCTCACTTTCAGGAAGGAAGGTGTACCATTTACCCATCTCTGATTGTTAATAAGCTTTCCTCCAATCCTGACGAGGCGTTCTTTCTCACATCATCCAGCTTCTGATTACTTACTCAGCCAACAAAAAGTTGGGTTTTTAATAACATAACTCATATGTTTTCTATGCATAAAAACATTCTCCTATATTCTTGGAAATAAAATGAATAAAATTGTAGTAGCAGTCCTTAAATGCAGTAAAATATGTATATATTATTGCTTTTGTCAGAGACGAAAAAAGATGTTTTTCAGGGTAAAGTCACACAACAAAGGTCACATCTGAATATTAGATTTTTCCAGTTCAATATATAGAATTTGCTTTTTAAAGGAATATAAATAAATTATATCCATATCTATGAAACTCATTTATGTTGAGATCTATGAGTGTGAAAGAATGAACTAGATTTGGGTAATTAGTTTTAACAAGAATTAGTGGCCTTAAAAGAGTGCTCTATAATAATCTCAACAACAAACCAAAAGCAATGGAAATGATTGTTCTTATATTTCTGTGATGAAAACATGTTTGTGTGTAAAAGTAGAGGTGTATGTTTCATGCACCTAGCTGATAGCAAACTTTTTCTCTCACTATTTTGAAGAAAAGCCAAGATATCATACAATTTTATCATATCATATCATACCATACCACACCCTATATCTATCTATCTATCTATCTATCTATCTATCTATCTATCTATCTATCTATCTATCTATCTATCTATCGATCTATCTATCCATTCATCCATCTATTGTTGTTAGGTGTCATTAAGATGGTTTATCTATCTATCTATCTATCTATCTATCTATCTATCTATCTATCTATCTATCTATCTATATCTATCTATTCATTCATCCATCTATTGTTGTTAGGTGTCATTAAGATGGTTTCAAGTAATTCCAACTCAAAGGAATTTATGTGCAACAGAAGGAAACACTGCCTGGTCCTGCACCATTGGCACAACTACTCTTATGTTTGAGCCCATTATTGCAGCCAGAATGTCAATCACTAAAGATCAGTTAGTAGGCACAGGTAAATAAATCACAGGTAAATAAATAAACCCCCTAGGTTTTTGGATAATTTAACACTGAATATATTCCTCTCTCTGAGTCCAGATCAGTGTCCAACCAGAACTACTCTCTCGGCTACTCTCAGACCCCTTCTGGTAATGCACACTTCTATGCCTTTCTGCTCCACTCCCTGGACCTCTCTGCTGCTAATTGGCCCAAATCATGGTGAGTATAGATGGAGTGTATAGTCCTGGGAGCAGGCTTGCTCAGCTCTCCTGCTGCCTTCTTGTCAGCAGCTTTGTGCTCTAGCTTCTACCCTGCCACCAGGCTCCCTTCTAGGCTCTGGCACCAGGTCCTTCTCAGACTCATAGCCATTTTCAGTATTACTGACTGTTTCAGTCCGGGTAGACTTAGAAACAAGTCCGCAGACACTCTCATATGTGTATGAGAAAGAGCTTTATATACAAAGAGCAGTTGAATCTCGGGAAAACATCCCAGCCCAGTCCTGATCAAGTTCATAAGTCCAATATTAGCCCATATTTCTGATATCAATCTATAAAGTCATCTTCAGACTCACGAAACACATGCAATGATGCTGAATGCCCAATGATCACAGGCCAGTGGGTTCAAAGTCTTGTGGATCCAGTGGTAGTAGAAGCATCTCAGCACTGGCAGGGGCCGCTACATGGCTCCTCCAGTTCCTAGGGCACCTGTTCTATCTGCATAGTGCCTTGTGTCTTGTCAGTAGAGCTTCTCCCAGAGAGAGAGAGAGAGAGAGAGAGAGAGATCTCCTGCCTCCAAGGAGGAAATCAATACAGTAGTTCCCAGACTTCTTAGGAGAAGGCCATGCCCACACAGAGGCCTCATCAACTATGACCTGATTGACATACTAGACACCACCCCTTCACTTTAAATCCTCTCTACACTGACCTTAACCCATATTACATCTCTTCCGAAGCCCCCTACTATTCATTCTCTCCCTACCTCTGTGGCTTGGTAGCATCTGCATCCATGGAGATCCTGAGGTGCATGAGGTCAGGGCCTGGGTTGCTAGGGAGACTTTTATATACCTGTGGGTCGTTCTGTCCATTGGCCAACTAAGGCAAGTCCAGGAGACTCAAGTTGATCTCCTGTTTCCCATGGAAGGCTTGTTCCATGGGGTAGAGCACACTGCCCTGGTCATTCATCCATGTCGGGCTTTCTGATGTCATGAGCTGGATTTGGCCCCCGAGCTGGCTCTCCAGCTACATGAGCAACTCTGAGTGCTGGTGCTTCTTTAGCAGAAAGTAGGTGTCAAAGTTCTTAAGGGCCCCATCTTCTTGGTTGAAGTAATAGGCCAGGGAGAGGCTTAGAGTCTGGGTTGATTAATTGCTTGATGGTGGCCTGAAATTCTTGGTGGTAGTTCTGATGCACCTGAGTTGGCAGCACAGTCACCATGTAGTGAGGCCTTGGGCAAGAACGCAGGGTCAGATGGAGACCGGAAGAAGATAGACAGAACTCCAGAACTCCGTTAGGTGGCTGAGAATGGAGGGCATGTCCAGTTACGTGGGCAGGATTTGTAGGGACAGGGCAGCACCAGGGCTGCATCTGCAACCCAAAGACAGGATTCAGACTTGGATAAGAAGACAATATGAAGACCCCATAATACATTTTCGGGTGGTTTTAGCAAAGCCCACAGGGCACTCACAATAAACAATAATGAATCATTTGCAAGAGTCTGAGGACAGTTTGCCATTCATGCAAATGAATATCAGTAAATGCTAGTGGGTGTCCATGGGCAGTCTTTTTTGTTTGTTTGTTTTGTTTTGGTTTATGGTTTGCAGATTCTTTACTTTTTTTCCTCCCATTTATTAGGGGACATTGACAGCTTCCATGACTAATACAAGCATTATTCTTTCAACCCTTCCCATTGAATCTACACATGAATCGGAAAGTATCAGCAACTTTTATACAGACTTCTCAGTTTTAAAAAATAATCAATATGGAAGAGTTACTCTGAGTAGGAATCAGCTTCATGGCAATGGGTTTATTGTTTTGATGCAGGGTTTACCAGAGTTCTCTGGTCTCCAGGGAGAGATAACAGATTCTATACCAATTTGTAAGGCAAATAGCTCACTGTCATTGAGTCAGTTCTTACTAATAACCTCCCCCCACCCCTAGGAAAGTGTAGAACTATCCTTGTGAGTTTTTGATACTGTAACTCTTTATGGGAGTAGAAGGCCACGCCTTTCTCCCGCTGAGCAGCTGATGGTTTGGAACTGCTAACATTGCAGTTAGTGGCCCAATGCATAAACAATACTTCATCCAGGCTCCTACTAAGGCAAATGGAAAACTATAAATACCATGAACCTACCTGTCTCATGCTTGTGGCTAATGACCTAGCAAGTCTCAGACTGCATGTAAAATAAGTCCTCTGGGGAGATGAGGCATTTGAATAAAAATTTTGCTCTGCTCCCAATATTCTATTCTTACCCACTTAGATGCTTACCAGAAAGGTCCCTAAACTAAGAAATGGAATCATAACCCATGAGCAGACATTGTTTTTCAGGCAAACAAGAGGATGGAATTGTTCTTTGTCCCAGAGCAAACAGAGGTGTGGCCAGTTGCCTCCTGGGTTCATGACACAGCCCTAGAGTAGGCCTACATACATGGACGTCCATTATCATCGGGAGAGGGTAAAACAGAATAGAAAATGTGTTCTACCTGCCAGACTCCAGCCAATCTAAAAACACTGTGCAGAGACAGATTCCTCCAACCAACCAAAGCATTATTGGCAAATACATCACATTGGTCCTCTTGTTCTCTCTGGATGTTTCTGCTGGATCCGACTATAGCTGATAACTTTATCTAGGGTTGGAACAGCCATCCCCATGAATTGCCCTACTCAAGCCACACTATCTGGGCCCTACAGGACCACATTATTTACTGTTTGGGTTCACTGAGCATATTGCATTGGATAATGGTCCTGAATTTGTGCCCCAAGCTACACTTCAGTGGGCCCAATCATGCAGCACATGATGGATTCTCCATGCTTCATATTATCTCCATGCTGTAAGGGTAATGTTTTTATGGGCAATTAAAGGACAGGTTTAAATGGTTTATGGGCAGGGACAAGAAAACCCCAGCATTAGCAATACAATTCAGGCAAGCAGTCTGAGATTCCAATGCAACAATTTCCCAAATTGGTACTCATTTGTACATTAAGTTTTAATAATTTGGGGTTTTAATTTTGCCTGATTCCTTCTATTTTAAACCTTTTTGTTTGTTTGACACCATATTTCCATGGAGTGGGGTTTTAAGGGTTTTCCACCTTCTTGGGTCCCTTCCTGAAGACTCAATCTGATGGAAATTAGAATGACTACTAAACAACCAAGGGTAAGAGACAGCAACCTCCTTCTCCACTAAGCTCTGACTCCTCCGTTTTTGCCAACAAACACAAACAAACAAATCCAAAATTGAACTCAGTGCCATCAGTCAATGCAGACTCATAGAGCCCCTAGAAGACAGGGTAGAAGTACCCGTGCGTGTTTCTGAGAACGTAACTCTTTATGTGAGTAGAAAGCCCCAAGTTTCATGGCCGGTGGTTTCAAACTGCTGACTTTGTGTTTAGAAGCTCAATGAGTAACCACTATGCCACTGGGGTTCCTTCTGTTTTCACCTACAAGGGTTCAAGAAATAATAATCAGAATACATTTGAGGGTGACTTACTGGCTTATAAGTTAGACAACTAACCACAAGGTCAGCAGTTTGAAGCCACTCTCTTGGAGAAAGATGAAGCTTTCTATTAGGAAAAAAGAGTCTTGGAAACCCACAGGGACAGTTTTACACTGCCCCATAGGGTCACTATAAATCAGAATCAACTGATTTTTGTTTTGTTTTTAATTGAACATTTCTTTTTTATGTTTTTAATTAAATATTTCTTTAAGTTGATCCTGCTTCTTTGAACTAGTAGTTTCATGGATTAGAAATCAGTATACAGAGGAGAATGTTTATTTTGTTCAATTTTTAAATCATTTTATTGGGGGCTCATACAACTCATATCTATCTATATCTATCTATCTATCTATCTATCTATCTATCTATCTATCTATCTATCTATCTATCTATCTATCTATAAATTGTGTCGAGCACATTTGCACATTCATTAACCTCATCATTATCAGAATATTTGCTCTTCACTTGGTATCAGCTCCTCATTTTCCCCCTCCCTCCCCGCTCCTCCCTCCCTCCCTGCTCCTCCCTCCCTCATGACCCTTGATAATTTATAAATTATTATTTTGTCATGTCTTACACTGTCTGACGTATCCCTTCACCCACTTTTCTGTTGTCCATCCCCCAGGGAGGAGGTTATATGTAGTTCCTTATAATCGGTTTCCCCTTTCTATCCCACCTTCCCTCACCCTCTGGTATTGCCACTCTCACCACTGGTCATGAAGGGGTCATCTGTCCTGGATTCCCTGTGTTTCCAGTTCCTATCTACACCAGTGTACATCCTCTGGTCTAGTCGGATTTGGAAGGTAGGATTGGGATCATTATAGTGGAGGAGGGAAGCATTTAAGAATTAGAGGAAAGTTGTATGTTTCATTGTTGTTACATTGCACGCTGACAGAGGAGAATGCAAGGTAAATTTGGACTCATCCCCCTGGGGTATCAAAGGTATTAATACTTCACATCACAAGGAACTAACTATCCATGTTACAGTCAATAGGGAGAAGTCCTTCCAACGGATAGCGCATGAGTACCTTTGAACCCTAGAGCTATGTGGAAGTAGTGGAAGTGGGAGAGTATGTAACCTATTTTTCCCTCTTCCCCACAAAGTAGCCAGAGTGATTGCTACCTCTCCAACTTTATTGATACACATATCCCAGGCACTGGCCATTTATCACCATGGATTTGATTAACTGTTGATGATGTCACCCCCAGTCCTACAGATGGACATCTGATTCCTCATCAACGCAAATAATTTTTCTCCACAATAGTCTTTTCCTATGTACCTCAACTCTATTAATCTCTGCTTGACGCATTACCAGAATGGGACTCTGGCAGTGCAGTATTCGAAACACCTCCCTAGATGTCCGTTCACTCCTGTCCTACATAAGGGAAAGTGAGAATGGGAGCCACTGTCAGGACTACTTTGGCCCTCCATTGAGACAGCTTTCTTCTCTTCTAGGCTTGCCTCTGGCTTTCAGAGACTCTTCAATCCCACCCGAAGACTGCATACCATGATAGTCAGTGAGTCCTACATTCTCGGCACCGTGTGTGTCCCCTTTGGGCAAACCTTTTTACTTGTGGAAACCAGGCTCTCACCAGTTTTCCTTGTGCTAATGTAACATGGATATTGAGAGCATTCATTAGAAACTTCCAAATATTCAAAACTGCCCTTCCCTTTGATCATGTCACATGGAACCAAATAAGGTGGGCGTTCCAAAGCCAGGCAGAACTCAGTTACTTAGAAATGGTAGGTGGCATCAATGACTCTACTTATATGCCCACTCTGGGTGGTGATTCACACTGCCGGGGCCATTCAATTAGGAAAATTAGTATACTTCCTGCCCCTGACCTTTGCTGAAGTCATTAATAATACAGCTTGAAAGGCTTAACAGACCAGCATCTATTTTCTCACATCAGCCCTAGTGAGAACTCCATGGTCCTCAACTTCCTGCTGACAGGAGTGTAGGTGAGGCCAGTATTTCATGTTGCTCTGCAATCAATGAAATTCAAAAGGCCAAAAGACTCACAAGGGGGGTAAAACTCATTAGCTCTCTAGATATGCTGGTTAGCCATGGCACATCTTCCTCTGCTGCAGCAATGATTGGGGCTCATGGCTAAATTCATTCCTCTTTCATCCTACTTAGAGTGATTTTTCCTCATGGCTCTGACCTGTTGTTACCTCCATTTCATTAACCAGTTATTGTCATAGCCTTTCAAATTATGACCAGTTTGGGCCTATAATGAAATTTCTTGTTTGGATCCTGAAAGGTCAAGCAATAAAGCTGAGAAGCTCAGCTCTAGGTCAAATCTTCTTGTGGTTTTGAAGAGCTGCCCTTACTGTACCAGACAGTGGGGAGTAGCAGTTCATTGCAATCCCAGAAAGCAGTTGCAGTCAAAGGCTCTGTCTTCTCCTTCAATCTCCTCCATAGGCATATTTGCATTTTAGCCTACATGCTTCCATTTGGGGATACCTCCTTATGATGAGCCTGGGAATTGGAAGGTGCTGCTGAGATACTTTTTAGGTGTCTCTACCTAGACTTTTTGATGGGGGCTTGAAGACATTGACCTAGTCCTTTTCCATTCCTCTCTCTGCCCATAGCTCCAGGGTCCATAACATGGAAGGAGTCTTTTTTTGTTGTGATTCACTTGGCAGAGAGATGATCCCCTAATGTTTACTGAAGCTCCTGCCTCTCCTTCCACGGGGAAAATTGGAGCACTGGGGAAGCCCTCACTTTTCTCTTTTTGGTTTCTTGCTTACACTCCCACAGTAACTTTCTATTTGCTTTGCAGTTCTAATTTACCACTTCAACGACTTGCAGGTCTGACACTATTTTTAATATAATAGCCATCATTACTTTTCAGTGCTTACTATGCATTAATGCATTTAATCCTCACACCAACCCAATGAAGTCACTATTATTAATATTCAAACGAGGATACTGATGTTTAGATTAAATTATTTGCCCACTAACAAGAGCAGGATACTAACTCAAACTACTATAATCTCAGAGTTCAAGTTCTTAAACTGTCTCCTTACATTCTACATATTTGAAAAATGTAAATTATTGTTCAGTAATTTATGCTTAAATAAATGACTATGATTTATGTGTCAGAAGGTAGTTGAATTTTTATTTCAGTGTGACAGCACAGTCTAGGACTGTTCAATTCTGTTATACTTCAACATTCAGGCAAATATCTGAAGTACAAAACATCAATTAAAATGACCCTTGACCTCTGCCTGTTTTCCTCTTTGAAAAGAATCCAGGGTAATATGGGCACCATTGAAAAACTAGAAACTCTTTCATAAACATGAGCAAACTTCCTGAGCTCATTATTCTTGCTATTTATAAAAGCTACACTTGGTAAAGTGTTCCAGATCACTTAATTAAATCCTGTAACAAAGCTTTGCCAAAGAGGAAAACGTTAGCTTTGAAGTGGTTTCTAAGACACAGTTATCACAAACACCAGCAAGCTTCAAGGAACAAGGTGACTGTGTATTACAATGATGAGCCAAGAAGTTTTTCTGCAATCAAATAGAAACCACTATTGGACAAAAATATCAAATTATGAAGCTATTTTTCTTAACATCTCCTCCATCTACGGCCATGCACATTGGAAGGCAGCATTTTCATCTCTCTAGAAAATTCTCCGAGCATTCTCCACTCTTAGATTTATACCATGTCCAAAGGGCAGTATTGACTTCCTGGAGGGTCTTAAATTACATTCTTTTCCAATATTCTGTGGCTTAAGGAACAAAAAGAAGTCAGAAAGGACAATGTTGGGACTTATTTTTTGGTAGATAGGGCAAGGATTTCCAAGGAAGTTCTCATAAGACAGCCCTTTCTCCTCTCAAAGAATAAGTAGGTGCATGATAAAAAATTCTCAGTGCAATTTTTCTGGCCCTTTCCCTCACTATTCCAGCTTTCAGTTTTTTTAAAAAAAACTTCATAATAAATCTCTATGATCATACTGTGTGCTTCAAGAAAATCTACCCAGATTTGAAATCCCTCCAAAACAATTACCACAACCTGAGCTGGTGCCTCTGCATTGATTTTAACTGGCCAATCATATCTCCTTGAAAGTCAGTTTTGATTGAGCCCTGTGTTAGGCCAGGGTGACTAGAGCAACAAATCCAGAGACACTCATATATGTATAGGAAATAAATAATTTTACATCAAGAAAACAACGCAGACCATCCCAATGGAAGAAGGCCACACCCATAAGGAGGCATCATCATGCTGTGACCTGATTGACAGGTTAGATACCAGTCCTACACTTTCATATATCTTCAAGTTGACATAAAATTATGTAACTAACAGAACGCCCTAGTTGTCTGTCAATTTGTTAGATTGTGATGGTTTGTCTGTTACTGTGATGCTGGATGCTATGTCACTGTTATTTCAAACACTAAGAGGGTCACACAATGAGAACAGTTTTCATTAGATCTTCCAGATTACGAAAACACTAGGAAAAAGGAATAGACAGGCAGTCACTTGCTGAGTTATTAGCCATTTAAAAACGCCTTTAAAATAGCAGCAGAAAAGTATCTGATATAGTGACAGAAGATAAGCCCCTCATGTTTGAAGGCGTTCAAAATATGACTGAGGAAGAACTGTCTCTTGAAAGTAGGTCAGATCTTAGTCATGTGGATGCAGCACAACATTCAGTTCATTCATTTGCTGATGGGGCACAAGTCAAAATGAAAAGAAGCAGCTGTTAATATGCATTGATAATCAAAATGTGGAATGTATGAAGTACAACTCCAGAAAAAGTAGTCATAAAAAACAAAGTGGAATCCATAAAGATGAACACCATAGGCATTGGTACGTTGAAATGAACTGACAGTGGTTTTCTATGCCAGGAATGACAAATCTGAGAGAAATGGCATTGAATTCATCATCAAATAGAGTATTTTAAGATCTTGTTTGAAATGCAATGATGCCTGTGATAGGATAATATTTATACTCCTACAAGAAAGACCAATAGATTTAATTACTAATCAAATGTATACACAACCTTTAAAGCCAAGGGTGAAAAAATTGAAAAATTCTAGCATCTACTTCAGCCTCAAGTTAATTAAGAATGCAATCAAAATGCATTGGTTATTGTCAATTATAAGAATATGAAAAAAAGAACATGTAAGTTAGTTGGAAGCCAAGAGAAAAGATTATTGTTATTGTTTGGTGCCATCAAGTCAATTCCGACCTATACTGACCTTATGCACAACAGAATGAAACACAGCCCAGTCCTGAACCATCCTCACAGTTCTTCGTATGCTTGATCCCATTGCTGCATCCACAGTGTCAATCCATTTCCTTGAGGGCCTCACTCTCTCTTCTGCTGCCCCTCTACCATACCAAACATTATGTCCTTCTCCAAGGAATGGCCTCTTCTGGGGATTGGAGTGGAGACCTCAAGCCCATCTGTAGACAATTGGGCATTCCCTCACAGAAGGGCCACAAGGAAACAATGAGTCAGCCAAGGTGCAGCATAGCACCAATGCAACACATGACATTTAATGCTTTCTCCCCCCCACTATTATGACCCCAGTTCTACCTTACAAATATGGCCAGACCAGAGCATGTACACTACAGATAAGAGCTCTGGACACACTGAATTCAGGACAGAAATATCTCTCAGGAGTGGTAATGGGAGTTGGTTGCAATGTCATGAGGGTAGGGTGAAGGTAGGGGGAAAAGGGGGGAGGGCCAATTATAATGATACACATATAAACCACCACCACTACCACCCCTTAGGGGGATGAACAACAGAAGTGTGGGTGAAGGGAGACTGTGGACAGTGTAAGATATGAAAATAATAATAATTTATAATTTATCAGGTGTCCATGAGGGTGAGGGAGGGAGGGGAAAAAGAGGAGCTGATACCAAGGGCTGAAAGAAAGTGTTTTGAAAATTAAGATGGCAGCATATGTACGAATGTGTTTGATACAATTGATAAATGAATTATTATAAGAGCTGTAAGGGCCCCCAATAAAATGATTTATTAATTAAAAAAATTCCACAGCTTCCCCAAGGAATCTACCTTTAAACTATGAGATAGTGCCACAGGATGTTGGGATATATATTTCATTATTATCCATAATTATCCTGTACTTTCCTTCCTGGTAACTTGTCTCTTTTGAGCCTTTTTCCTCCCTAGAATGTATTGCATCACAGCAAGTGAGTATTAGCTATGCCCAGATCTAGCCTGCTGAATATGAGCAGAAAGAACAATCACAACCTTTAAGCCACCCCAGAACAGAAGTACTTTGGTCAAGGAACCAAAAATCACTGTAAAGACATAAGCAGGCCAACTCGGAAGACATTTGAAAGTGATAGGTCCAATAAACCATATCCTGTCAAGACTCATCACCCCACTCTTAATACATATTCATGAACATTCCGGAGAAATCTCTTACATCTTCATGATCCCCTCAATTAGCTTTCTGTTATGCACATACAAAACCCTAAAACCCCCCTTTTTACCATGAGCTCATCATGGCAACTCTGGTCCTGGCTTGGTGAACCAAAGTGAAGCTTTCTCCTTTGACTTTCATCTAGTCTCTGTCTTCATTTCTCCGTCATGCTGCGTGAGACCTGGGTTGGTCATAGTCCCTTAAACATACTCATTGCTGTTACTGGAGACATCATCATGTGCAACACTAACATCCATCCCTAAGGTGTATAAGTATAACCAGGATGTGAAGTTTACATGCAAAAAATTATTACAGACTTCTTCAGAGTACTGTGACCTTTGGATTCTTTTATTTTGAGGCAGTCATTGTTTCACCAGATCAACGCCAAATCCAGATTATATACGTTCATTACTGGTTAGTTGGTTTGTTCATTCATTAATTTTTTTTCACTCAACAGACACATCTGAACTTTATTCTCTTTTTAAAATAATTTTCCTCACTGTTTAATATGTTCTGGAAAAGGTTTACAGTTAGTGAACACTACAGACTTAATGACATATTTTGTTTAAATAACTTTAAGAAAAAAATTTCCCTGATCTCCCTAGTCTTTCAGTAGTCTTCAGGAATTTTCATCTCCCTCTCCCTAAAATCTTCCAGATTTATGTGCCATTATCATAAAAAAAGAAAGCATTCTGTATGGAATGACCCTAATTGCAAGCTTGGTTAATCACTCACCCACATAAGCTTGAAATAAGATTGATAACCGACAGCTTACTTTGATTTTAAAGGTTTGCTCTTTCCCATCAGTCAGAATACTAACTAAAAAGCCTGGCCCAATGTGTATAAAAGTATCTACTTGTGCTCTTTGTAGCACTGCTAATTTCCATTTTACAGTTGGAAAAGTGTAGTCAATAGCAAACCCATTATTAGTGATTTAATTAAAAAACACTTGTACTTCCATAATTTTAATTTCAAGAGGCTCATAGCTACTAATAGGTAAAAGACAAAATTTTCTGGATTCACTTTTATTAATATAAAAACTTGTATTTATCTAACCTCAGGAATATTTTGCGTTATGCAGGTACCTTGTGTGATTCTCCAATTTGCAAACTATTTATTACATCATACAACAATAAAATGTTATGCTATGGTTTTGAGTTAATTCAAAGGTTGGTGTTTTAAAAATTTTTGATCAACAATAACTAATCTTAAAAGTCAACTGTTTTTAAAAACAAAATGGTCTCCATGCACTTTCTTTCTTTTAGAGAGGAGCAGTGGCTCTCCTCATCACAACACTGCTATGCACTTTCCTTCAGTTCTTTCTCCTCTCCTACAACAGTTCTTTAATATTGTCGGGTACATTTTTTCCCTTCCTTTGACACAACAAATATTTCTCCAGCTATCATCATGTGCTATGATTTGTTCTGGGCACTATCCAATATCAAAAACCTAAGTGCCCAGAAAAACACCAAAAATTAGTGTTTCAAAATGAATTTGTTGTGAGTAGATACGATTCTGAACATGTATGGAAGTCTGAAAATAGGACAGTGCAAGTGCCCTGTATCGGTCATTCTTATGCTAATTCCTCAGACAATAACAACAAACACCAGAACCAGGTTTCAGGGTCTGTCCGTTCCAGACCCGAAATCATAAAAGATATGCCATACAAACTAAAACACAGCCGCTACTCAGCCCTTGGAGTTCCTGATTCTTTAAGCAGGTTGCAAGTAGGTAATTTTCCAGAAGAACCCAAATGAACATTAAATATTAATTAGTTTCTTTTTTTTAACAGCTAAAAAAAATCCCATGGACACCTCCTCACCTGGAGCACATCTATACTTTAAATACACCCAAACCCAATGCCATCAAGTGGATTCTGACTCTTAGAGACTCTACAGAATAGAACAGAACTGCCCCTTTGTGTTTCTGAGACCGCAATTCTTATTTTCCCTACAGAGCAGCTGGTCAATTCCTATGGATGACTTTGTGGTTAGCAGCACAATTATTTATTGCTAAGATCAGAGTAAGGAGCCCTGGTGACATAGTGGGTTACAGGTTGGGCTAGTAGCCAAAGGTAAGCAGTTCCCAAACACTAGCTTCTCTGAGGGAGAAAAAGAAGCCTTTCTGCTCCCATAAAGATTTACAGTCTCAGAAACCAGGAGACAATTCTACTCTGTCTTAGAGAGTCACTATTCATCAGAACTGACTCAATGGCAGTGCGTGGCAGTATGAGAGTAGGTCAAAAAATATTGCTGAAAATCATAGGAACCTTTATCAAACAAAGACATCCACACATGAAACCATGTTTTTAAAAAAATATCCTCCATATAGGTATATACAGTTTTGAAGGACCCCCACTCAACCCTTCCCTGAAGATTTCCATACTCTTTAATTTATACAAAGGCAAAAGAACAGCAGCTTTGCATCCTCAAAGGACTTCAACTGAGTTACTCTTCAATGTTCTTTGAGTTTGGGGAAGAGAAATATGTCTGCAGAGGCAGGATTGAGGTTAGAGGGCAGGTGGGATAGGGTTTTCCAATGATATGGAAGGGCTAAGACAGCCCTTGCTACACTCGAAGAATGAGAAGGTGCATTGTCTGATGGAAAAGAAAAACTTGCCATAGCTTTCCTGGTATGCTTTCACCAGTGCACTTTTAAATTTTCTTAGAAGATCTTCCTGATAAGCCCCTGTGATAGTCCTGTGTCCTTCAAGAAAATCTATCAAGATTAGCCTTTTGGAATCCCATAAAAAGGAACAATTTATAAATTCGTGAGGGTTCATGAGAGAAAGGGGAGAGGGGTGGGAGGGGAAAAAATGAGGAGCTGATACCAAGGGCTCAAGTAG
>NW_022103936.1:1880918-1882844 GCF_000313985.2 Echinops telfairi
AACCATATGCTGGGTGGAGAGGTGAGACAATGAAGAGAAGGAAATTAATAAAGAGTAAATTGACGAGAAGGTTACTGCTGTGGGCACCTAGGGCTCAGTCACACTTTCACTGCCAGAGACACTGTGAAGAATGTATTCCTGAATTGTTATTTCTAGAACAAAGGAAGTTTAAATATTTACATACTAACTCCTGTTGCTATTTGGTTAAGGGTTGCTCCTGCGGGTATTAACACTCCAGCACTTCCAACCTGACAAAGCGCGATCCCAGAATAGATTAAGAGGGGTTAGGTGGCTGCCTGTAATACATTTCGAATTCATTTGTATGTTCTTAATTATAAGAGTATTTGGATAGCACTTTTGAAAATAGAAGTCAAAAAAAAGTAGAAGTCCATTGTGAGAAATATTTGAGTCCACGGAAAATACGCAGTGAATATATAGATTAGCATATGTTTATAATATATGCTATATATGTTACATATCCTTATAATACATTTGAATTTTGCCCTTTGCTCTGCCTCTTACACTCTTAACCATTGCCCAAATATTAAAATAATTTCCCTAGATAACTCAAGAGCCAAATACTACAGGGAAGTTTAAGATTTTTCATATTAAACAACTGATAATGCACACTTATGGCTTTGGAGGATACCTTTGTCACACTCAACCATTTGTTTTTTGGTTGTTTTTTTTTTACAGTTTTATTGACACTTCATCCACATATCATAAAATTTGATAGTCCAATCTTAAGAATAGTTGTACAATCATTACTGCAATCAATTTTAGAATAGTTTCTTTTTCCTTGTACTCCTTGTTAACCATGTGACTATTTTTTTTCAATTGTGGCAAAAATATACACAACCAAACATTCTCTCATTCAACAACTTCTACGTGTATAATTCAGTGACATGAATTATACTCTTCATGTTGTACAGCTTTTATTGATATCCCTCTCCAAATTGTTCTACCACCATTAAAATAAATTCAATGTCCCCTAAGCAAAAACTCTTCCTCTTTCAACCATGGTAACCATAGGTCAAGTTTGGTTTCTTTGTTTTTTCTTTTTTTTAGTAGATTTCTTGATATAATATTCAAATATAATATTGATACAATATGACATGATATGCACTTCCACAGTTAAATTGCTTTTAAAACGTTTTATATACATCATGACAGTGAGTTCTAATGCTACCTCTCCCCTTTCTCATTCATTGATTGCTTTCC
This sequence comes from Echinops telfairi, assembly GCF_000313985.2. Classification (NCBI taxonomy): domain Eukaryota; kingdom Metazoa; phylum Chordata; class Mammalia; order Afrosoricida; family Tenrecidae; genus Echinops; species Echinops telfairi. Next base: position 1,882,140 of record NW_022103936.1, read on the forward strand.
AATTCCCCTCAGCCTCCCCACTCAATCCATTTCTGGTAAACCATTGCATTAGTTATTGTCCCTATGCATCCATCCCTTCTGTGCTTCATAAAATGAGAAATCAAACAGAAACAATAAAGAACAAAACCAAAGTGAAAAAGAAAGAAAAAACTGCAATAATAATATAAAGATAAATAACAATAAAGATTAAAAAAGGAAAGACTACCAACAAGATTTAAAAAGCCAGAGGAAAAAAATTCTGTTGTGGAAAAAGTGAGAAATATTTGAGTCTACAGCAAATTCAGGTCCTTACAACCATTTGTTGACCAAACCATGTAATACAGGATGTAAAATAAGATTAGCAACATCTAAAGGGAATTGTCTTTCAAAGCCTTTATGGACAGTAAACTCTATCACCACAACTTTTGCACTGCACTTTCCTTGCATACTCAATCTTTGAGGGAAAGTGACTATTTAGAGGAAATATCCTATCACATACCACAGATGAATCGATTTGAACTCCTTGCAGAACAAAAAGTACAACTGAGGTACTGGATTTTTGAACCACACGTGTGTGATCATAAAGTCACTGCCAAGACAGTATTGCATGCCAGGATTGATCACAGGGGCTTTGTGTTCTGGTTTCTTCAAGAATGGAACACAAGTATGTTGCTGGTCACTAAATGCTAAACCACAGCCCTGAGCAATGTGTGCCACACCACCCCC
>NW_022103936.1:1883681-1897216 GCF_000313985.2 Echinops telfairi
GAAATGTAAATCCCACAAAGCAAAGCAAAACCAAGCCTATCTATCCCACATGTTTTCAGGAAAATTGATCAATGATCAGTAGGTTAGGAGGAGGAACCTAAATAACGTTCTAGAAAAAAAATAATATAATTTCAACAGAGAAAGGACAACCCACAATTAAGTTTTATCCCTAGGATAAAATGTTGATTATCTCTATTGAAAAAAGATAGGATATCACTCCTTATAAGATAAATAACACCTATAAATTAGATCCACAAAGAGGAAATCAAAATCAATAAAACAAGGTAGCATTTTAACCAGCACTTCAGAGGTGTCACACAAAACATAAATTCCCTTATCTCATCTGTCATCAGAAGCTGGTCAACCTGCTGATAAAGAGTTTTGTTCAATTTCATAAAATTAACCTTCTTGATTTTTAAAAACCCACTTAAACTAATTATCCAGTACAAATTGAGCTAGGAGAGCCTTTTTTGCAGTCATGTCCTTGAAACGTCACCTTGTTACAGGATACATTTTCCCCAAGAAAACTGGGATGGCATCAGGGTGTATCCCTGTGTTGCTATTGAATTACAAAAAAAGCTACTTGCTGTTTGTATCTAAACTTTTTTTTTACTGTAGCTTTTTTCATTTTACGTTATTTTTTGTTTACTTTAGTTGGAAGAAAACTTAGGCAATACTTTTACCCCACTATCCTCTTTAAATCCCATTTTAAGGAAGAAATTATTGAGCTCTCCAGGTCTGTAGATGAAAATTGAGTTAAGCTGCACTCAACTATGCAGGCTTTCTTTGGGACCTCCAAGAACGGCCCTCCTTTTGACATTTTTAGGACAGGTTTCTCTTGGCTTTGCCATCTGTTACCATCAACTCTGCTTCATGGTCCCTTCTGGGTCTGTCACCACGAACTCTGCCAGTGGGTCTTTTCCCAGCTTGTCACAGATCTTTTTTTTTTCTTCATAAAATCATTCTTTATTTTAGTTCTTTTCTTTTTCAAAAATCATTTTATTAGGAGCTCTTCCAGATACTATAACAATCCATAAAATCAATCACATCAAGTGAACTTGTGCATATGTTGCCATTATCATTTTCAAAACATTCTCTCTACTTAAGCCCATTGATATCAACACTTTTTACTCTTCCTCCCCCACAATCCCATCCTCATGACCCTTTAATAAATTATATATTATTATTAATATTATTTTATATCTTACACTCTCCACTGTATTCCTCCACCAACATTTCTGTTATTCATCATTGCTATCAATTCCCTCTTTCTCCCCTTCCTCCCCATGCTCCCCGTATCCTCGTGGTATATCTACTCCCATTGTCATAACTCTTTTAAGAAGTCCCTTGCCTTACCTTTCCCCACTGATTCTCCTCACTCCTTTCTGTTGCTTCTTTTCCAGCTTCTTTCTGTCTGCCACCCCTCTTTAGGGCTGGCAGCTTACATATACAAGCTCCTTGTCAGTTTCAAGGACTGGCATTCTCATCACACCTGTGGATTGACCAATCCTCTCTCACTAGGTGACAAATAGTTGATTTACATAATGGGCTCCAAATAATTTTATTTGCATGATCTATGTTTACTCTCTGAAAGGTGCAAACCATTCACAGGGCAGACTGCATCCCAGGACCAGACTAAATGTTGTTTAGGGTTTACCCAGGAAATATCAATCAACCTGGACAAAAGTAACAATCCCTCTAGCATAGAAATAGGGCAAAGCTAACTCCTAAAGGCTTAAGGGGGGAAAAAACCCTCTGAAGAAATTACACACACACACACACACACACACACACACACACAAAGGGAAAGACCATATAAACTAACTCATTTCTCTTAGAGATACAGACAAATTAAGTAACCATGTTAACTCTGAGGACCCTCAGTTTAATAAAGAAGACTAAATTGTAGTACCTGTCTTACTACCTCCTGATATCTCTGTTCCCCTTCCACCTGTGAAAATAGCACCTATTTTCCCTTAAATATTTCTCCAATACACATTCCAATTATGTGCTCCCGGTGGGTAACCCCATGTTCCTATTGGATGTGCTTCCATAATCTGATTGGCTCAGAGCTAAGCCAGTCATGGTCTCTGCCCTTTGGGCCTACTGTTGTTGATTGAAGAGTAGGCTTCTATGACCACCCTGGTATTATTCCCCAGTCAGCATTGTGGGAGCTGAAATCATATTCATTGCTAATGTGTCCATGAGGAATTTTTCACTTAATTCTCTAGGAAGGGAAAAAGGAGCAACATTGATTTAGATTACTGGTGAATTAACCCAAAGAGACAAAATTAGTCCTATCTAACTTTTCCTCTTTGGGATCTGTTGTCCTCATGGTGCTGTTGGGTAAGCTTATATACATTGTATATTGTATATAAGCTGTCAAATATTTTAATGTGATGAGCTCATCTATTCAGAGTTCTGTTCACTGCTTGTGAAGCATTTTTTTAATATGTAATAAAGTCTTTGAACTCAAATTAACTTATTGATTAGATAATATATTCACAAATTGTGAAGATTATGATGTCTGGGAGGGGGATTATTTTGCTTAATAAAAACCACTTTATAAAAAGTACCCACACCACACAAGTTGTGTTATTGATTAAATATTGTCTTTTACAAATATAAAGAGCCTGGTGGCTTTGTGGGTTAGGCTGCTAACTGCAAGGTTGTTGGTTCAAACCTACCAGCAAATCTGAAGGAGAATTATGAGACTCTCTGCAACCATAAAGATTTGCCATCTTGGAAATCCTGTATAGGGTCACTATCAATCAGAATGGACTCAATGGCAGTGATTGCTATGGGCTTTAAAAGTTATCCTGAAAGCTCCAATTAATTCACAATAAAAAAGTTTTAAAAACTTGAAAAAAGTTATGTTGAGGTCTTAACCTACAGTACCTATGTATAAGATTTGATTGAAAATAAGGTCTTTGAAGATGTTGTCAGGTAATTAACAGGAAGTCATACTGGAATAGGTTGGGTTATAATCCAATTTGAATGCTCATCTTATAAAAGACAACAGGAGAGACTGAGAGATGACAAACATGGAAGACAACCAAGTTAGATACAGCTAGAAGCCAATAAACACCATGAAATACATGGGGCTATCAGACATTGGAAGGGACAACAAAGGATCTCTCCCTAAAGCAGAGAAAGCATTGTCCTCATATCCAAAATTTCGACTTCTAGCCTGTGAGACAATACACTCATGTTCTTTAATATCACCTGCTTAGTTGTACTTTGTTATAGTGCAGAGACAAACACCAAATAATTTTCATCTAGGAGCTATTTTTCATTTTTAAAACATGGGGTCATGTTGTTCCTTAAGGCTTGTTGGTTTTATGGTAATTGAGTTTTAGAAACCACTTAAAAGGTAAAATTTCTTCTTTGATAAAGTTTTATTGAAGCATTTAGTAAAGTTAACTGGAACATGTAAATGGATTGTGCCAGGTACCAATATACTAATAACAATAATACATTCATAACTGAGAGTAATCAAATTCTGCTTAGTATGGTTCCAGATAAGGGAACTACATTATTAAAATTTCTAAGAATTAAACTTTTGTGTTTTATCATTTTAGACAGTTATGCTTCAGTAAAGCTGTGTATTAACTCCTAAACCTTACCCACCTGCTTATAGAATGCCTTTCTCAGGCCTTAAGGGGGGGATCTCCTAGGTTTAGTTGTGGATTGAGTTTGGTGATATTGGATTCAAGTCTGCCTTGTGATCTCCTCAGTCTGCAGCCAGTAGAACTTCAGGATCTGTTCTTCACAAGGTGCATGTCAGAAGCACAAAAGCCCAAGCAGAAGCATGCACATACCTTTATAGTTTCTGGTAAAATCTGGCAAATAGTATTTCTTCTCATATATCATTGACCAAAATAAGTGACCTTTGCCATCCGGAATCAGTGGGACAGGTTTTAACTCGAGTAAACAGATCCAAAACAAAATCCACTGCCATAAAGTTGATTCAGATTCATAGCAACACTATAGGACAGAGTAGAACTGTTTCTTAGGGTTTCTAAAGCCATAAATCTTTGTGGGAGTGGACAGCCTTACCCTGCTCCATCAGAGTGGCTAGTCGGTTTGAATTGCTCACCCTTTGGTTAGCACTCCCAACTTAACCCACTCTGCCACTAAGCCAAAAGTAGAATCACGTGCCGGTACCCACATCAGCACAACCAAACCTAAGTTTTGATTTCTTGTAAATGCCAAACTTGCCCAGGAAATCCAAGTTAATCAACTCTCTCAGAAATGGAAACCCATGCTAGTCAGTCAGGACTTGCTTATTCAGTTTAAACTAGTTCAAATTTCCCTTTGATCTCAAATAAGGAAAGAAAATGCCTACCAGCTAATCTGAAATTTTCCCAATGTAACTTCCTTACTATAAATTCATCCATTCACTCTGTGCTGTGTTTTGAACCTCTTGTCTGACTTCAGACCAGATGGTCCCCAATTCATAAACGGAAAATTAAAACTTATTAATTCATACACAGATTTGATATTATAGCTAGTTCCTTTTTAACACCGAAGTACCACCACCAATGGAGACATGGACAGAATCATGAGGAAATACTGCAACCTACCACTAGGGCACAGGGCATACAACTATGTTTCTGGAAGTGCAGGGAAAGGTGAATGCTAAGAACCCAGTCTCGCTCCACCTCTGGTCTCCAAACAGGTGCTAGGTCTAGATGGGCTTACATGATTTTAACAAATGACTGCAATATCATGAAATTATTCACTCTGGGAAATCATGCAATACACTCAAATGACAATTCAAATATTAAAGGCCAATTTCAGCTTTTATACATGTCATGGACTTTAGTTTGGATGAATTAAGTGATTTTCAAAGAAGCATTTGGAAATCTGAGCTTCCATCTGGAGGCAATCAAGATTCAGTATACAAGCCTATTCAAAGCTAGAAAACATGTACATCTACAAAGGCTGTTGCCTGAAGGTCAAACTCAACCAATTTTAAAATCAGAGTATATATTTGCTAAAGTATAATATTTATACCATCTCTGAGGGTTTGTAAAACAGAAATGTTTGCTTAAGGGTTGCTGCCTTAAGTAGCGTAGTTAGGACAGAGTTTCACAAATAGAAAGTAATGTGTATTTGTTGATCGTTTTAATTTAGCCAGTTTCCTTTTCCCCCAAGGAATATGAAACCTATTTATGTAAATGCTTTCTATGTCTGATTACACTACTGGGTGGCAGATAAAAAAGCCTCCATTAATATGCAAATGAGTTTAAATTGAAGTACTGTAATAACTAAAATTTCTTGACATAGTATCTGTATACTCATCACTCTGAATTTCATCTCCTTTGGACAACCTGCTTCTTTGACTAACATTCGTACACTTATATCTCAACAGCTTTATTGAGATATGTTTCACAAGACATAAAATTGACTTTTAAAGAATGTAATTCAGTGGTGTTTACATACTGTATTCACTGTTTTGCTATCATCATCATATGGAATTTGAGAAAAATTTTATCATCCCCCAAAGAAACTACATGCCCATTCACACTCATTACCAGTGACTTCCCATAATCACTTATGCCTCATCCTCTAACAACCACTAACCTACTTTTTACTGATACAGAATTATCTATTATGAAGAACCCCAAGATGCTAAATTATACAATATGTGACCTCTTATCACTGATTACTTTCATCTGAGAATGTGTTTTCAAGATTCACCCATGCTGTGTAGCATGTAACAGTACTTCATTCCTTCGTACAGACAAATAATACCACATTCTGTTTATCCATTCACCAGTTAATGGAGACATTTTGATTGCTTCCATTTGGGGTTATTGTGAATAATGTTGCTGTAGACATGTACCCACAAAGTTTTGTGTGGACATGTATTTTCAATGATCTTGGGGAATAAATCTAGGAGTAGAATTGCTGAGAGATGTGGTAGGTCTGTGGTTACATTTTAATGAACTTTCAAACTATTTTCAAAAGTGTCTATACTGTTTTGCAATTCTATTATCATGGTATGACGGTTCTAATCTCTCCAAATACTCATCAAGCCTGCTATTAGATTGTTTTTTTGTAAATTTTTAGCATTCTAGTGTATATGATAGGAGCACTGGTGGCACATCGGATTAAGTATTAAGCGGCTCCATGAAGAAAGATGAAGCTTTTTGCTTACATAAAGATTTATATTTCATGCAGAACTTGCCCATGGGTTAAGAGAAGTTATGTGAATAGAACAAGGGAATAATGCATAGTTTAAAATCAGGAAAGGTTTGCATCAGGGTTGTATCCTTTCACCATACTTTTCTAATCTGTATGCTGAGCAAAACATCATAGAAGCTGGTTTATATGAAGAACAATATGGCATTAGGATTAGAAGAATCATGCTATATGCAGACGATGCAACTTTGCTTGCTAAAAGTGAGGACTGTAAGGACGTGCTGATGAAGATTAAGGATTGCAGCATTTAGTATGGTTTATAACTCAGTTTAAAGAAGACCAAAATCCTAACAACTGGGGCAATAGTTCATATCATGAAGGAGAAAAGGTTGAAGTTGTCAAGGATGTTGTCTTGTTTGGGTCTATAATCAGTGCTCATGGAAACAGCAGTTAAGTGAGCAGAAGGCAAGTTGCATTGGGTAAATCTGTTGCACAAGACCTCTTTAGCGTATTGAAAAGCAAGGATGTTAATTTGAGAACTAAGGTGCTTCTGACCTAAGCTGTGGTATTTTTCATTGCATGTGAAACTTAGACATGTAATAAGGAAGACAGAAGAGAGTTGATTCATTTGAATGTGGTGCTGGAGAAGAATATTATAAATGCCATGGATTGCTAAAAGGCCAAACTGATCTGTCTTGGAAGGTGTCAGGCCAGAGTGTTCCTTAGAGGCAGCGATGGCACGTTTTCTTCATACATACTTTGTACACATTTTCAGAAGAGACCAGTCCCTGGAAAAGGACAACATGTTTGGTAAAGTGGAGGGAAAGGGAAAAAAAGGAAGGTCCTCAAGGAAATGGATTGACACATTGGCTGCAACAATGGGTTCAGGTGTAGAGACAATTGTGAGAATGCGCAGGACCAGAAAGTGCTTACTTCTGCTATGCATAGGGTCACTATGGGTCAGAACCGACTCAATGAGTCCTAATCACCATGTTTTCAAGTACCTTCATATGTACATGGACTAGAATTGATTGTCCACAAGTAAACCTTAGCAATTATATTCAGTTGATTTTTGACAATAGTATGAAGCCAATTCAATGAGAAAATAATAATCTTTTCAATAAATCCTGCCTGTAAAACTGTATATCCACATGCAAAGGAATGAAGTTGAACTCAAATGCTGTAGAGGACATGGAGAGATTGAAATGCTCATACATTGCTGGTGGGATTGCAGAATCATACAACCATTATGGAAAACAATACGGCACTTCCTTAAAGAAATGTAAATACTGCTGCATGATTCTGTAATCTCTCTACTTGATATATATGCTAAAGAAATAAAGAAACAGGAATATACATATGCATAACTAAATTTAGTGAAGCAATTTCTATAATAACGAAAAGATGGAAACAACATAAAACCCTGTCTGTAGAGGAATGGATAAACAAACTTAGGCACAAATCTACACATAATGGAAAATTATACATCCCTAAAAAAATAATGATGCGACTGACTTGACATAGACAAAATTTGAGGATATTATACTCGGCAACGTTAGTCAAGCTCATAAATATAAATATATCATGATGCCATTATTATAAAGGAAGAAATGAAAAAAAGTTTTTCACTAAAGGAAAAGACTGATGAAGCCAGGATCATGGAACTTGGGGAAAGGGAAGGGATAAGGAGGTAAGGAGAGTGGGAAACGAAGAACAAAGAAATAGAGTAACCACATATATGGGGATTTATTGGGATACTGTCACTGATTTGATGAGCTGGGCTGCACTGCATATATCATGTTTTTGTTTGTCTTATATTCCACAAATAAAAGGGAAAAATTAATAGCTTTTTTTTTTAAAGAGAAAGGTCACAGCCTTAAAAACCCTCCACATTCCTTACCCTTGAGACCAAAACACTGGTCTCAGTGGTTATAAAAGAAGAAAAAGCAAAATTGAAATTCATTTAAATTCTTTGTGACACAGATGTTAGTTTTGCTTTTCCCTCTCTGTATATATACATGTATGAGTCATTGTTTTTCATTATTAGAGGACTCAGCCTAATACATTAAAGGAAGAGTTTGTTTAAATAAGATGTGCTTGGAATAGGAATTCCATACGATCTAGCAATTTCTCTGCTTGGCATATATCCTAAAGGAGTTAGAGTCATAACAAACAGACATATGCACGCACATGTTCATTGCAAGATTATTCATAATAGCAAAAAAATGGAAAACATCTAAATTTCCATAAGTAGAAGAATGAATAAAACATTTTTTATATAGGTAAGGGAGTGAAGACAAAGTAAGGGGCTAGACTGTTGGCTGGTGTTAACTTGGTTGAAATGGAAGAAAGAGATCCACAATAGGGAAAAAGGGAAATGAAGAAGTAGGTGAAGGGTTAACTCTCGGGGGTGGGGGGTGGGAGCAGGTGGTTGATGAGCAGCTTAAACAGTTGTTTATAAAGTTGATGACCTGAACTGTCAACCCCAAACTAGTTTACAATTAAAATGTAAAAAATATATAGGTGTTGTCCTATATTTTCAAATAATGGAGATCAGTAAAAATGTGAAACTGTATTTGATATGCAGCATACTATGGAATCTTTGGAATAGAATCCTATCCCAAATTGGACTTTCTTTTAAGTTATTCAGAGAATTGCCTATGTATTTTGTAAAATCAAAGGCCACACTTTCTCTCCAAATCCATTGCTTTCGCATACGTTTATGTGACCATTGTATATTACTATGCTTTCGCAACAGCTTCCAATCTAGTATCTCTTCTCCTTGAGTATTAGGTTAGGTTGGCTTATCTAGAGAAGTAAAGTCAGTGATACACACACACACACACACCAAACTCGCTGCCATCCTGTTGATTCCAACTCATATCAACCCTGCAGGACCGAGTGAAACTGTCCTTTGGATTCTTTACACTTTAAAATCTGTACTGGCACAGTCACCCAGTGAGAGAAACATGAGGCTATCAATCAATTTCCCACAAAGAAGAAAATATTTTTTCTGTCCTTTATCCACATCCAATCATCGTATAGTCAGGGTAAGCCAATTGTATCATAATGCCAATATTTGCAGCACACCGCACCGTAAAAGCTTATTGTCTGCTCCAATTATAGTCCATGTGAGTCTATAGGAGGCTCTCTACACCCCTCACAGTCATTCAGGGACCCAGGCTTCTTTCATCCTTTAGCACATTAGAGTCCTCCTGTGGATATTCTTCATCTGACTAGTGGTAATTGAAGAGACAAATTATGAAAGTATATGTAAGATATTTTATGAAACATTTTTAGAAGAGGTGTAGACCCTAACTTATGGAGAATCCATGCATAGCAGAATAAAACACTTCTCTGTTGGTACCATCCCCATGATCTCCTGCAGATCTGAAAGTTGTGATCTATACACAGGAATCTCATCAGGTGCTTCTCCAGACAGAGGTCGCCAAGGTTTTCTCTCTTCAAATCCATTTAGTCTCTGTCAGAAACTACTCCAATCCTCTCTGACAGATGGGTGGTGGCTGTGCATGAGATGCATTGGTCAGGAAAAGAAGCTAAGCCTCCCACCTGAATTTGAGCAGCACATTTAAATCTGTAAACAGTTGTTGATTTTCTCATCTCCACCACTATCCATAGGAGATGAGAACTTACTGGGCTCTTCCTCATAGAATGAATATCATCAGGATCAGTCCCATCATAGCCTCCATCCCTGTCATCACCCAGTCACCAAATCTCCCAAGTCATCTTTTACCACCTGAACTCTGGTTCGCAAGTGGTTATGTCTATTTTCTATGCTGATCCAATTCCAACACTTCCTGATTTACTACACCTTCCCAATACACCTTTCCCACTACCCTATTTTGGAACATAATTTATGGTCTATAAAATCTCTTTTATCTTCAATATTTCAGGCAGGAGTTTCTGATAATTGCCTTGTCCTAATTGAGAGCTAGTTTCTGCCTAAGAACACTGACTTACTTGCAGCATCTCAAGTTCAGGTCTCTTTTTCTTTTTCCTCCTATTTTCAGTTTCTTACTGAGTCTAAAAGTGATGTTGGTGCCTTCTTTGCTCCCCTTGTCTATTGCAGAACGATTTGTTCTCCCTACTTGAAAAATAGCCACAGTCTCTTTAAAGCTCATGCCACCATGTTCCACCACATATTAATTTCCTTGTAATCAACTGTGCCCTTTTCTGTTAGGGGGTACCCCCCCAAAAAAAAACGATGCTCATATTTTTTAATGTGGCGGTGTTAGTGCATTTGGAGCTCATTCCACCAGGCCAGATTGCTAATAAAGCTTTCTATTTAGATGTTCTGAAAAGAATGTATAACAGTGTGTGACAAAAGGCCTGACTTGTGGCAGACAGGGGACTGGTTTTGCCACCATGACAATGCATCTGCTCACGCAGTCATCTCAGTACACCAGTTTGTGAAAAAAATACAGCATGCCTCTCTTGCCCCCCCCCACTTTACCTCACTTCCCTCCATGCAACTGCTTTTTATTTCTGCAAATGAAGAGGGGCATGAGAGGAGAGTGATCTGACGACACAGAAGAGGAGAAGAAAAAAATGAGGGAGGCGCTGTCAGCCACCCAAACAAATAAGCTTGAAAAATGTTTCAAAGAATGGAATCACAGATTTGACAAATGTATTAAGTGTAATGGAGAGTACTTTGAAGGTGATACGGATGTTTTGTAAAAATGTAAAATTCATAACTTTGAAAAAAATCTTTTTTGGGGGGGAATCCCTCTCATACATCTTAACCTTCTGTTTACTCTGAAAATATAAAATCTTCTAATGGAATTCATGATAATTGTGACTGGAGGTTGCAGGGTGAAGGGGATGTGATTGGGATGAGATTAAAATAAAACCACAATCATGGACGCCAACAAATATTGACACTACAGGACAGGGAGGAAGTGCCCCTGTGGGTTTCTGAGATGGTAAGTCTGGGACTAGATAGCCTCGGTCTTCCTTCGCCGGTTTCTACAGATACAAAGTGCCTTTTTCTGTTCACAGGTGACAGGCAAGCATGCTGCAGTTGCAACACAGTCACTTCCTTTTCCTTCTCTTCCAAGACTTTGGTACTAGAATTAAGAAATTACGATCTCTTGATCATTCTGATTTGTGCATCATACACGACTGTTAAGAGCAAGGTAAATACTGATACAAATATGGCCTGATAATACTGTGAGGGTCATGCCTCAGAGTGAACAAAGACTGCTCATATAAGCAGCCAACATCACAGATGTATGGAGAGATGAGGTATTAGAGGACTTTCTGAAAAACCTGTAATTTAAGACAAGGGCTATAACACTTAAGATGGTTAGTAGCTAGGCAATGGCCTAGCAGAAGAATTCAAAAGAGGCCTGGGAGTAGAGCAAGTGTGAAGTAGAGCAAGTCCAAATGTCTGCTAGGAAAGCAGCTGGGAGAGCTGAGCAGGCTGGCATCCAGGCCATGAGTAGGGCTAGATAGCAGCAGAAAACTTTTTGGAGTGGAAGTCAACAGCCAAGACATCAATCAAAGAGGTGATTTTCTTTGTCATTTAGTGACTGCCTTATTGAACTCAGCATAATGTCTTTCAGGTACATCCATGGTATAAGTTATTTACAGATGTTGTTCTTTAATGTCGAGTAGTATTTCGTTGTGTGTGTATCACAGTTTGTTTATCCAGTTTTCTACTAATGGCACTTAGGTTAGTGAGAATAATGTTAGAATGAACATGGGTGTCCATATAGCTATTCCCATCACAGTACTTTATTTCTTTTCAAAAAACTTTATTCTGTAAGAAAAAACTGTTTACAGCAATTTGTATATATCGTCAGGACTGATGTTGCTGGATTCACTAACATAATATAAACCACATACAAAGTTAGTGCAAGAAGAATGGAAATGATAAGGTTAGGCAGGGGGTGTTAATTTAATGAGCTACTGTGTATTTAAATAAAAACCAATTAAAATGGAAACTGCACTATAAATGTGAAATGGAACTGACACATATATATAACAATAAAAACATTAAAATGCCCACTCTTACGTAGATCTCAAAGCACGTGTTTTACAGAAGACACTCAGAGGAACGAATGATTAAAATACTTAAATTTAATAAACTAATTTCTGAGTAAACATCCTAATTTCTGAATGACAGTTGACAATAGTGTAGTAATTTGACAAAAAGTTCTTCTCCTTGCTTGATGTCCCCAAGTGTAACAAGAATGACACATCAAAATGGGCTTTGTCATAACTGTAGGTAATGTTTGGTCGATACTGGTTCCGTTCTATAGAACCTGCCGGCACATCAAATTCCTGATCACAGACATGAGCTGCTCTGTCACTTGAATAATTGTTGACATCCTGTCCTAAGGTCAGTGGATTACACATTTTTGAAGTCAGCCATGTACTGTCACTCATTTCTAAAGGGCCAAACTGGCCCCTTCCATTGCAAGATCTGTATAAAACTTTTGATATTCCTTTGTCATTTCCATCAACGAGTACCCCCATGCAGGCATCTAAAAATAAATGGATTCCCAATGGACTGGGAAAAGACTGGATAATATTTCCAATAAACTGTGCCTAAGGTGCATGCCTGTTACATCGGCCTCCTTATTTCTCTAGGTATATACCAAGGAGAGGAAATGATATTTCTATTTCCAACATTCTAAGAAAGCACCATAACATTTTCCAGGGTGTTTGTACCATTTTAGAGTCTCTCCAACAAAGCATGAGGATTCCAATCGCTCCATAGCCTCAACAGCAGTTAAGTTGTTCTTTAGAGATTTGCTAATAATGGTGGGGTGAGATGATAGTTCATGATTGCTTTGATTTGCATCTCTCAACTGTCTTTATATGTTTGTTAGATCCCTTGATGTTTTCTTTGGTGAAGTGTCTGTTCAATTTCTGTACCAATTTTTAAATTGTATTACTTGTCTTTGGGCTGTTATGGTGATTAAGTTTTCTTTACATTCAAGTAGAGATTAATCCTTCACGTGATTTGTCATTGCAAAGAGAAAAAAAGGCTTTTTTCCCCCTTTTTTACCTCTTTTGGTGGAATCTCTATATGCAAGTAGTTGTCTAATTTTTAGGAGGTCCATGTCATCTAATTTGTCTTCTGTTACTTGTGAGTTTTCAATTATGTTTCATAGAGTGTTTATGCTATGTTTTAGGACCTCTATACTGTCCATACTTTTTCTTTTATGGTCTTTATAGAACTAGGCTTTACATTTAGATTTTTGATTCATCATGAATCTATTTTGTATATAATGTGATATTCGGGTTTTATTTTTATTTTTATGCAAATGGATATATAGTTTTGCCAGCACAAGTTGTTACATAGACTAAACCCTCACTATTTAAAGAAAAAAAATCCACATATATGGAGGGTATAA
>NW_022103936.1:1898840-1900001 GCF_000313985.2 Echinops telfairi
CTGCACTGCTGAGGAAACCTCCGTTGGACCTCTAGGTGAGCTCATCAACTAGGGCAATACTGTCCAGCAGCACTGGGTCCCTGCATCTAAAGGGCACACCATCCTGCCACTGTGAGGCAGGGTCTAAACCCATTTGGCCTCACATACAAGCAATCAGGGATCAGCTATCTCTTTATTCTTTATTTCCCCCTTCTTGCTCTCCTCCCTCTTTACCATCACAGACAATCTTAGTGAACACAGTGGATATTTTTTTCTTTTCCCTTCCTCCTCCTTTTCCTCTTTCTCTCCTCTTTCTTTCTTTGTTCTCTTCACTTCTCACTGCTTGTATGATTCTCTCTTCTCCCTCTCATTCCCTTTACATGCCATTGCTAGTTCCCAGAACCTTACACTCTGCCTAGGGCAACCCTGTACTCCCAGGGGGCAGCCTGACTCCTAAGACAGTGCTCCACACAGGACGAGTCAGTGCTACACACAGCACAGCACAGTGCTACACACAGCCATTTCTTTATCAATTTTGTCAGTTCTGTCTCCCTCTCCTTCCTTTCTTCTTGTTTTATTTTACTTTATTTGTGCTCTTCTTTCACATTTTCTGCTTTTCTCCTCTTCTTCTAACTCTTCTCTCTATCATACCACAGTCTCAGCAGATTCAGTTCTCATTTTTTTGTTGTTTTCATCCTTTCTTTTCTTTTTCTTTCTTTTTTTTACTGTTTTCACTTTGGTTTACTCTGTGAATTCTAGTGGAGTGTGGGTGAGTGGGTGTCAGTTTGCTAGATATTGTTGCTCCAGTCTGTGTCTTCCTCTTTCTCTCTTTTTCCTCTCTTTTCACTCTCTTTCCTGTCACAAACCACTAGTGGCCTACAGGCCACTCCCCTCTGCCTAGGGCAACTGAAGGCCCAAGTGGGGGAGCTCCCACCCCATTTATAGGCCTGGCAAGCAGCTAGGAATTCAAACCAGTCCTCTTCCACACACCAAGCAGCAAGGTGTTTTCCCCTACAAAAAATGGAGGCATTCCCAGCCTAAATCCCGAGGCCCTACAAGTGACTGGGGGAAACGCCTGGCCACCACTGGTGGGGCTTCATGCTACTGCGGGAACATCCACCCAATCTCCAAGGTGATCACTCTGTCTACAGTAATTCCCCTACCAGCTACAGAGTTCTACAC
>NW_022103936.1:1902865-1922236 GCF_000313985.2 Echinops telfairi
AGCTTTGCCTCAGTGTGGCGGGATCAGATCGGGTTTATGCTTATTTCTTAAAATGAAATCAACAGTTTTGTATTTGTTCCATATTCTTGAATTGCTTGAGCAGAATAATTCACTTTCTGATATATTCTTTGTGGACAGGGTTTTTCCCATTCCTGGTCAATCTGAAGGGATTCAATGGAGGCTTATTTCCCATGGGGTTTCTACAAATGCGTTTTGGGTTTTTACTGTCATTCGTAGCTTTATGCAAAATGGCTTCTCAGAACCAAAGCCCAAATATATTTACCTCCTCTGATGTTGGATTTTTTAAATTTATAATCCTCAGATCACACAGACAAATGGGTTTCTTGCATGTGGGCTTACTTGCACCTCACTTAGATGGCTGCTAGTTTTAAGAAAAGCTTTTAAGACCTCACACACTCTTTTTTTCTGATAGCCTGACACCATGTGATTTTCTCACTACACTTTGCTCTAGACACTTATCTTCAATGATCCCTTCATGAGAGGAATTATTGAGTTGGGGCCACATCATAAGAACTGATTGCTCTAAGGTTAGGGCGGATAGTTGAGTATGAGCAAAATCCATTCTCATATCTCTCAATCACTGCCATTAATTTGATTTCCCACTCTTTAAAACCCTGTATGACAGGACATAACTGTCTATGTGGATTTCTGAGACTGCAACTGTTTGCAGAAGTAACAAGCAACATCTTTCTTTATGCTGTATATATATTCCTCTTCCACTTCAGTGGGAACATTATCAACTTTTTGTGTTTTATTTTTTTGAGAGATATTTATTATAAGTGACCTCCATGGGTTCTTTAGTAATTCTAAAAGTAGTATCATTAAAAATAATTTATAAATTATCACGAGTTCATGAGGGAGGGGTGGTGAGGGGGGAAACGAGCTGATACAAAGGGCTCAAGTAGAATGAAAATGTTTTGAAAATGATAGAAACATGTTCAAAAGTGCTTGACACAATGGATGGATGGATGGATTGTGATAAGAGCTGTATGAGCCCCCAATAAAATGATTTTTTAAAAACAGTATCATTAAACTAGCCCATGGTGTAGAATTTAGAATAATTTTGGGATATTGGAATATGGAAAAACTTTTTAGGCTAAGTTACATGAGATGTTCAATTACACATCTTAAAAACTTAAGTGATTGAATAGTGTTTTAAAAAAAACAATCAGGGTTAGACACAGGCTACAAAGGTCATTATCACTCACCCACTGTGGCAGAACTATGTCTACAGAGCTAAGAAAATAAGAAAGTGTCAAACATATGGTAGTCTTAATTTGCTTAATATTGGGCAATCTCAAAAGAAAGAAGTCTGAACTGAAGTCCAGTGACTTCTTATTACATGACCTTAGAGTAGCAATCTTCCTCTTCGTTTCCTACTGTGTTTTATCTTTAAGTTCAAAAGAATTTAGTTCCTTTAATCTGTAACTGGTGTGTTTAAGGTACAGTTCAGTTCACTGGGTGGGTTTTCCTACTCATATAATTCTGGAGTGTTTTATTTAGTATGCTGTATGCCTTTAAAAGACAAGATCTATCAAGTACAGGTAGCCTATAGAATGGGCCCTGGAACACCAAAGGCTGAAAAGAAGCTCAGTTAAACATGCATGATTAGGCATCTAGTAGCTGGCAGATTCTCACCCTTGGGGAACCATTTAGGCAATGTCAAGTATTTTTCCCATTATCTTTTTCAGAGAAGGTAATTATACTTCTGTTGTTGGGTAAACTGGGTTTGAGCATTAAGCTATTGGGAAAACATGCTTAACAATATTTATATTTAATCCAAGGGGGAAATATATCTGGTATTATGTTACCTAACTGGATACTTGGGACATAGTTTCTATACAGCCTTTGGTGTCACAGGCTGCATGCTATACACAATTAGTCTTAGACAGTGTCTTTTCCAGGTGCAAATAGTTCATAGGCCATACCAAAAGTATTCAGAAATCCCACTAAGGGAACTGGCTTTAACTTAAACTCACCTGTAGCAGATTTAAGTGACTGATATATTTCCTTGGACTTAAGGCTGAAGTGCTATAGTGTGAGAAGAGAGCAGATAACTGCTATCCCAAGGTTATGGAATTGGAAGTCATTGGACTTTGGTTCAGATCTCTTGTTTTGAGTGAGCCTAATGCATGATGGTCTGGTGCTACCATATGTTTACTATTTTTATGCTCTCTTTGCTTCTTTATGACATATGTTATTCTGGCAGGCATGGTTCTGCCTTTGTGAATAAATAGTATTGAAAGTTTTCCGTTATCTTCACTCCTTATTGTTTGTGCAAATAATGTCCAGTCACTAAAGCTTTCAAACTGTACACATCAACAATTTATGTATTGCAGTAATGAACAGCTGGCTTGATATA
Source organism: Echinops telfairi (assembly GCF_000313985.2). Classification (NCBI taxonomy): domain Eukaryota; kingdom Metazoa; phylum Chordata; class Mammalia; order Afrosoricida; family Tenrecidae; genus Echinops; species Echinops telfairi. The sequence goes on from NW_022103936.1 coordinate 1,905,249, forward strand.
TATAATTTCCTTTTCTCAACAGTTTTTAATTCTATGAAATTGGCTAAATTAATGATACTATCAAAATATGCAAAGTTTCAATCAGGGAAATTGGAAATGGTAAAAAATGAAATGGAATGCATGAAGATTGAGTTTAGTACGCTGAAACAAACTGGTATTGACCATTTTGAATCAGAAAATCATATGATTTTCTATGCTGGGAATGAAAAAATCAAGAGGAAGAGGAATAACACATTTCAGAGGAATGGCGTGGAATTCATTGTCAAAAAGGACATTGCAAAATTCATCATGAAGTACAATGCTGTCTGTGATAGGATTATATCTATCTGCCTTCTTGGAAATCCAATCAATACTAATATTATTCAAATTTATGTACAAACCACAAAAGCTAGTGTTAATGAAATTAAAGCATTCTAAAAATTATTTCAGTCTGAAATTAATCAAACATGCAATCATGATGCGTTGATAGTTATTGGTGATTGGAATGCAGAAGTGGGAAAGAAAGAGGAAGGGATAGTAGCTGGAAAATATGAACTTGGTGATAGCATTGAAGCTGGACATTGCATGATAGAATATTGCAAAACCAATGGCTTGCTCATAGCAAATACTTTTTTGTCAACATCTCAAACGGTTGGACTTCCTAAGATGGTATACACAAAACTCAAATTGATTACATCTGTGGGAAGACATGATGGAGAAGGGCAATATCAAGAGCTAAAACCAGACAAGGGCTTTCTGTGAAAGGGACCCTCAATTGCTCATATGTAAGTTCAAGATAAACCTGAAGAAAATGAAAATGAGTTGAGCAGAGGAAAAATATGACCTTGATTCTACCACACCTAAATTCCCAGAACATCTCAATAATATATTTAAAAATAATAATAATCATTAGGCGCTCTTACAGATATAACATAGTTCACTCATATCAAGCAGTATTGTACAATTGCTACCATAATCAGTTTCAAGATTTGTTTTTTCTTCCTGAACTCCTTGATATCAGTCCCCTTTATCCCCTCCCTCCCCCACCCAACCATGCAGAAACCCCCCCTTTCCCCTCTATAATCATTTTTTCCCATATCTTACATAATCTAATATATGTCAATAACATAGTTGATGCATTGAACATTATTGAAAGAAGACCTGATGAACTGTGTTAGGACATCAAGAAAATCATTCATGAAGAAAGGGAAAGGTCATTAAAAAGACAGGAAAAAATAAAAGATAAAAGTGGATGTCAGAAGACACTGAAACTTGCTCTTAGTTGTAGAGTAGCTAAAGCAAATGGGAAAAAAGATGAAGTAAAATAGCTGAATAAAAAATTTAATAGGGCAACTTTAGAAAACAAGGACAAATATTATACTGGAATATGCAATGATCTAGAAGTAGTAAAACAAAAAGGAAAAACATGCTCAGCATATCATAAACTGAAAGAACTCAAGAAAAATATTCAAGCCTTGGGTTATAATCTTGAAAGATTCTATGGGTAAAAAATTGATCCTTTGTACTCCCTCGGGACTTCCCTGCTCTGCTTCCCGCCATGCTCTGCTGCACGCCCTTAGTGTTTTGCCTTGGTGTGGTAGGGCCAGACCAGGCCAATCCCAAGGACACTGTGTCTCCAGTGTTGGCCCCTGTAGGGCCATGGGTTAGCGAGGAACATCATCTCTCATAGTGGGGCCAGCCATATGGCCCACCCTGTGCATTGGCTGTTCTGAGTGGGGATATCGTCCTCAGGGCTCGGTGGGCTAGGATGCGCGACTCGCTCTTCCTCGCCCTTCATTTGCTCCCTTGTACCCTGTGCATTGGCTGTTCTGAGTGGGGATATCGTCCTCAGGGCTCGGTGGGCTAGGATGCGTGACTCGCTCTTCCTCGCCCTTCATTTGCTACCTTGTGCTCTGATCAGACATGTCCCTCTCCCCGAGCTGCAGCTTCAGTGCTGTCCTATCAAGTAAATTCTTCTGTGGGGAGGAGCAGCTGTACACATAGTTGGGATTGGGGCTGGGCCCTTAGACCTCTCCACTGGTTCCCTGCTCCATGCTGGATTCACATCCCAGAACACGGGGTTGAAGTCTGGTTCCTCTTTCCCTGTGGAGATATAAATAATACCCTTCCCTTGGATGGGGTTAGTGCCCTGTTTCCCAGCTACACATTTTCCCCTCACCTCCACCTCCTTTTTAGTTGGGTACCATATGTACCCCTGGGTTTGGTCTGGGCCCTGCCATACAAATCCGGCTAGACCAGAGGATGTACACTGGTACAGATAGGAAGTGGAAACACAGGGAATCCAGGACGGATATGCTTTCAGGATCAGTGGTGAGAGTGGTTATACCGGGATGGTCGAGAGAAGGTGGGGTAGAAAGGGGGAACCAATTATAAGGATCTACATATAACCTCCTCCCTGGGGGATGGACAACAGAAAAGTGGGTAAAGGGAGATATTGGACAGTGTAAGATACGACAAAATAATAATAATTTATAAATTATCAAGGGTTCGTGAAGGAGGAGGTAGCAGGGAGGGAGGGGAAAAATGAGGAGCAGATACCAAGGGCTCAAGTAGAAAGCAAATGTTTTGAGAATGATGAGGACAACAAATGTACAAATATGCTTGACATACAATGGATGTATGTATGGATTGTGATATGAGCTGTATGAGCCCCCAATAAAATGATTAAAAAATATTAATCAATGCAGGAAGCAGAAGCATTAATAGAAGATGGAAAGAATACACAGTCACTGTGCCATATAGAACTAGTAGACATTCAACCATTTCTGGATGTAGCATATGAGCAAGAACCAAAAGTGCTGAAGGAAGAAATTCAAATGGCACAGAATGCATTAGCCTAAAACAAGGCTCTGGGAATTGATGAAATACCAATTGAAATGATTCAGCAAGCTGAAGAAGCACGCACTGGTCTATGCCAGGAAATTTGGAAGTCAGCTACTTGGCCAACTGACTGGAAGAGATCCAAAATTGTGCCTACTCCAAAGAAAAGTGACCCAAAAGAATGCTCAAACTACAGAAGGCATCAATGATAGCACACACACACAAATGAAATTTTGCTTAGATTATCCAACAATGGTTACAGCAATACATTGACAGGGAGTTGCCAGAAGTTCAGGCCAGATTCAGAAGAGGCCATGACCAGATGGATCTTGGCTCAAAGCAGAGAATACCAGGTAGATGTCTCCTTGTGTTTCATTACATATGAAAAGGCATTCTACTGTGTGGCCTGGGCTAACGCATTATGGTACTTTGAGAGTGGGGTACTTGAGAAACAAATCATAAAGATGGAGAGTTGATCTTTGTTTGAATTCTGCCTCATGGTAGTTTTTCTTCTTTGGCAAGCCAGAGGTCAGATATGTCCATGCAGTTTACTGGGTTGTTCTTTAGAAAGAATATGGGAAGTTAAAGTTTTAATTATTTTGTTTGGTTGTAGTCTGTTGTTATTCCTGTATAAAATGGCGAAAATGAATGTGGTTCATGTATATTTTGAGCTCAGGGGTGGAAATCGCCCCTCGAATTTTTCATAAACCAGGCTGCTTAGGGTAAATGGCTGACTGAAGGTCAAAATATCTAACAGAAAGCCTGGCTCTGGCTTGGTGCTCTCAGAGACCTAATCCCATATTTTGTATCAACAGAATCGTTTAGATAAGGATTTAGATAAGCTGAATATGGATTGAACTTGACTGCTTTAAGAATTAAGATTAGTATCTGATTTTACTTTTTATCCTGATCTCTTCTGCTTATTATTTAAGAATATACTATTCTATAAAGATTTATAGAAATGATTATTGGGGAATATGAAAATAGAGAGCTTGTAGGCCCACTTGCCTAGCGGTATTAAAATTTGAATCTTTAAATGGGTTAGGACACATCTGCATAGAAGGCTCTGAAAAAATTAGCCCCACCCAGTGTTTTGGAGTACTCAGGACATTTGCATTCCAAGAGACTTGATTAGGGGGCAAGATTGACAAATTGAAGGAAAAAAGGAAATCTTACAAAAAAAAAAAAGAAAATCTTCAGATTTTGGAATCTTGAACTAGTGGTTTTTGTCAGAAGCTGGAAAAAAATCTGGACCCCTAAAGAAACTCTCCACTCTAGCACTGAACTATTAAAGGCAGCCTGTGGGAAAGCTGAAATGCTTGCTTGGTGACCACATGGAACCACTTGTTGAGTGGAAGTGGGAGAAAATCAGCAATAGAGAGAAAGGTAGAGTCTGGCCACTAACACCCATGAACCTGGTTAATAGGAACTAGAGGAGAAGATGAGAACAGTTTGAGTGGTCTGAAGTTTATGACCTACTCTAAGGGGGCTAGGGTTGTTGAGAATTTGTGATGGGGCCTTGGTCTAAAGGCAAGACAACCAATGGGTACTCTGGCGAGGCTAGGTGAGGCAGCCCGCATTGAGTTGACCAGAACCCGACCGGATGAAGAGAAGATATTCGAGCCTGTGAATTGGTGCATATGGCTGCTGACTTTATGGATGGCTTGTCCTGATTTGACTTTGCTTATGGATGCGGACTTCACAAGGTTATAACTGGAATGAAGATTCTTCATGTCAAAGAATATGATTGTCTCCTCAGAGTACTGGGTTGATGTAAGTGGCAGTATAAAAATTGGATACCCAAAATTGGGAGCATAAAGGCATGAAGTGGTTAGTTTACAAACTTTCATAGTGGGGGCATGTATTCATAGGATTATAGGATTAAGGTGTAGGTGTTACTTAACTGCAATAGTTAGGCATAAGATATTTTTGTTTTGTTCACATATATAATTTTATGTTCAAATGAGGGTGGTACATTTTTGAATTGTGTGCATTTTAGTTCTACCCTGTAAGGCATAGATATGATCTTATTATTGTTTGTTTGAAAATTGTGTATGGCTAAAGACTTGTATGAAAGTGTCAGATTGACAAGGGGTGGTCTGTGGTAGGTACATAATCTGGTGTCAATTTGAGGATTCAGAGTGAAGTGGTGGAGACTAGCCTGTCAATCAGGTAGTTTCTTGATAACCTCATTTGGAGGTGCTAGGAATATAAATAGATCACTGGAGGTGGGACACATGCTCACTCCCTATCCTGTGGAGAAGACACATGGAGAGAGGCTGATGGTGTCAGAACTCTGGAGCCATGTGGAGACCCCTGCCAGCACAGAGCTGCTTACAATGCCACTGGATCCACAAGACTTCCCACCCACTGGCCTGATGCTGAAGGTCATTAAGACTAGGCCTTGAAACGGCTGAGATATCATGACCCAGGTGTCAGTATCTGTTGTTTGCTTCTGCGGTTTGACATTGCGACTAAGAAAAAGAACAAGGACATATGCAAGTTCTGGGAAAACAGAATGTTTAATTTTTAATCAAAGAATCCTTAACTTGGCAGAATATAGGGTTGCTGATATATTGTCATAATAGACTAATTGTAACCCCGGGTTGTTTCTGCATGTATAAAAGGAAGACGTGGAATAAACTCGGGGCTTCAGTATTAACTGTTGCCCTCCCAATACTTTCTGTCTCTCTTTTTTTCCTTAATCCTCACTCCCCTTTCAGGACTGTTCGACTCGTCGGCAGGCTCCGACAGCCTGTGATCCTGCACTCAGCATAATCATATGTGTTTCCTGAGTCTGAAGAGGATTTTATAGATTGGTATCAGACATATGGGCTACTATCAGACTTATGGACTTGATCTGGACAGGGCTGGGATGCTTTCTCAATATTCAACTGCTCTCGTATATAAAGCTCTTTCTTATACACATATGAGTGTCTATGGATTTGTTTCTCTAGTCTACCCAGACTACCACAGTGAGCCAAAATAAACTGTGGATAACCTTAAGAAGACTGAGAATTTCTGAAAAATTCATTGTGATCTTGAGGAAATTCTACATGGATCAAGAGGAAGTTGTGCAACAGAACAAGAGAATAATGCATGATTTAAAACCAGGAAAGGTGTGCATCAAGGTTGTATCCTCTCACCATACTTCTTGGAATGTATGCTGGGCAAATCGTGAGAAAATCTGGATTATATAAAGAAGAATGAGATAGCAGGATTGGAGCAAGGCTCATTAACTACCTTCCATATGAAAATGATCAACCTTGTTTGCTGAAAGCTAGAAGGAACTGAAGCACTTGCTGAAGAAGCTCAATTGTAGCTTTCAGAATGGATTACAACTCAATATACAGAAAACCAAAATCTCACCACTGAATTACTCACAGGTAAGTAATATCAAGATAAATGGAGGAAAAAGCTGAAGTTGCCAAGAATTTTGTCTAACTTGGATCCATAATCAATGCTCATGGAAGCAGCGGTCAAGAGATCAAAAGATCAGTTGTATTAGGTAAATCAGCTGCACAAGACCACTTTAGAATATTGAAGAGCAGGGATGTTACTTTGAAGACTAAGGTGCACCTAGCCCAAGATATTGCATCATATGCATGTGAAAGTTGGTCATTGCATAAGGAAAACTGACGAAGAATAGATACATTTGAATTGTGGTGCTGGAGAAGAATCTTGAAAGTGCCATGGACTACTAAAAGGACAAAGCAATTTGGGTTGGAATAAGGAAGGTCAGAGTTTCCCATAGAGGCAAGCATGACACTATTCATCTTACATACTTTGGACATGTGGCCAGCAGAGACCAGTCCCTGGAGAAGGACATAATGTTTAGTAACGTGGAAGGGCCGCAAAACAGAGAAAGGCTCTCATTGAGATGGATTGACACTGGCTGCATCAATGGGCTCAGGCAGATAAACAATAGTGAGGATGGAGCAGGACTGTGCAGTGTTTCCTTCTGTTGTGCACAGTGTTGCTATGGGTTGGAGTCGACTTGATAGCACTGAACAACCATATCCAAAAGTTACCTTTTGCCACATGTGGATGATTTACAATGTATATTATAAAATGATAATGATTTCTGTAAAGTGAACCATTGATATGTATAAATCATATATATGTGAATGTGAATGGATTGGGGGCTAACATTTAATCATAGTCTTAACCTCAGAACAATTAGGTCTACTGACATAATCCATCTGGATACTCTACCTTATGAAGCTATGTATGCTATTGTAAAGTGTGCAGAAGTGTTCAGATGGTGACCAGCTAACAGAAAAAAACCCTCGGGTATTATAGGCTTGTCTTCAAATAAGCAGCCATTGAAAGGTGATGTCAATTAAATTTATATGGAAGATGGTCACCAACCTGTGTGATCCAAGAATTATAAACAATAACATCTTAATTCAGAGGAGGGAATGATATTAGAACTTAAAATCTGAATAACTGGTTTACAGAAGGCTATGGATTACCATGGAAGCCCCATCTACAGGGGCCCCACTTGGATGGTGAATCACCTCTGATCATAGGCAAAGGATGTGAATAGACTTACTATCAAACAGAGAGCATTGTAAAATAGATTCTGAGAGATGTAGTTGGATTAAAATATTATATCTTATCATTGGATCTTCCTTTTGTCCCATTTTATTTCAGTATTAAATATTTTCTGCTTTCTCTTTGATTGAGGTTCTCTCTGCTTTGTTTTGTCATTATTGTTGTTTTGTTTGCTTTTGTGAGTGTGGTATACTCTTTTTGTTTCTTTTGTAACTGTCATTTTATTGGTTGTTTTGAGATCAGCATAGAGACATTGGGAACAATTTGCACACAATTCTTAATGCATGCACCAAAATCTTAAAAAGGCAAGCAGATACTATTTTTTTCAAATTCCAGGGACTTTCCAGCTTTAAGTTTGGAGACATTTTAAAAAGAGGTTATCAAGTACCATTATCTTCAAATCTTTGTAAGCTATTCCATCTTAAGTCCCACTAAATCATAATTTAATATGACAAATACTACACACTCAAATGTTCAACCCTTCCCAGCAAATAACAATTATCAGGAAAATTGGACTTCCATGACCAAAGGTGTTACAGAATGCACATATTTCTGACAAGAAAGTCATCATGAGTGAATGCTTTTCAGACACATTTCTATTTAAAAATACAGCATGGAAACAAAAGTTTAAATGTTAAAGTCATACAAATGCATGCCAATGACTTCATATTGCCCTTAGGTATGATTTGTATTAGGGATACAAAAATTATCCCCCCTATGGCATGTTATGTTGAACACCCAAAATAGTAAAATCTTCCTACAATTGAACATCCCGCTATTTTCTGGTTGTATAATAAAATAAAATAAAATTCCACTGAACTGTACAAGAAGGGAGATTACAAGGCACACTGATAAGACATGGTAAATATACCTTCATCAGAGTTGGCTTCGTTTTCTCTTTTATCAGTGGCTGGGCTCTCCTAATTTTTCATTTCTTCATTTTTGACAGGCAAATCTTATGTAGTTTCTTTGTTAGCTACTTCAGCCAACTTTCCTTTTCCATTTCCCTTTTGCTTGCATTATTTTGTCTGAAGATTTATCCTTTCCCGTTACCTTTTTTGCCTTCGTCTCCCCTTTTGCAGGCGCAGGCTTTGCTGACAACCTGGCTGCTTTCCTTGTGGGCTCTTACTACACCACCCATTAGGCCCAGCTGACCTTCCTTTAGGGGATCTTAGTTGTGGGCAGGGCACTTGCCAGATGCTTGAGGACCACAGAGCACCAAGAGCTTTCTCAAAGCTGGGTTGCCTGGTCACTGCCACTCTGACCTGACCTACTGGTAGAATTTTCTATATAGGAAATTCAGGAAAGATAAATCTATAGACCCAGTAACTGGATTAATAATTACCCATGTGTATGGCAAGGGAGGTGGACGGATAACTTGGAGCTAACAACAATAAGTACAAGAAAGAAGAATATGTTCTGAAGTGGACTGAGTTGATGATTGCACAACTCTTTTTAATATTAATGAACTATTAAGTTATATGATATGTGAATTATATGTCAGTAAAACTATTTTTAACAAAGAAGAAAGAATAGTGTCTTGGGTCTTAAACATATCAATCTAAATGATGTGCCAACTGAGGCTGCAGGAAAGAAGCAAACCTGTGTGTGCTCCAAGGATTTGTAATAGTAACACCCCAAATCAGAGGAGGGAATTGCATTAGAGTTTAAATTGTGAACAACTGGTTTGTAGAAGGTTATGGATGACAGTGAAAGGCCCAAATTGAACAGGGATGGGAACAGTCTTGTCCACAGACAGAGTGCAATGGAAAATGGATTACTTTTATGTTTAAGATATAATTATGTTTAAGTTTAACACCAAATCATTGGTTTTTATGTTTTGATCTATTTTTACCTTGTTCTAGTTTTTATGACTTTCTGCTTTCTTCTAGAATGAGGTTTATGTGTGTGCGTTTCGTTTAATTGTTGTTGCTGTTTTCAATTTATTCTTTTTGTATGATTTCCTTTATATGGATACAGAAAGATAGTAACAATTAATAGTTTCTTGAGGTGCTGACAGGTGAGGTTTGGGGGACAAGGGATTTTAATAGCAATAGATGCAAAAATGAAGAAAATGTTCTAAGATAGAATGTTGTGATTTTTTTACAAGTCTTTTTGATATATTTGAACCAATGAATTATGTGATATGTGAAGGATGTTAATATGTTAATAATTCAGTTAAGAAAAGATAAGACGTGTGTCTGATAAGTCACATACTCATGAAATTCCATGAAGTAGTTGTATACTTGACGCATGGGGAAAGTAATAATCACAAGCAACTCAATGGCAAATAACAAAGCAATATTAAAGATCATAATGATAATGTCAAAAATATATTAAACCATCATGTCAGAACAATGTGCCATTAAGTTTACAGAAACACACCAAGGATGAATTCCAAATAACTCATGGACTCACAAATAGCTTGGAAAACGTAACTTGGCTTCATTCCTCAACCAGGCTCCACGGAACTCCATGCTACTACAAACAATATTGGGCCCGCCCACATGCCCACGCCTGCTAATAATGAATGGAACCCACATCCGGGTCCCAAACACCTCCTTTAAACGAACTTCCCATCCGGGTCCTAAAGCAGCCCTGCGTTACTCGTTCTGAATTCAACGTCTGCGTCAGAACTCTCCCTTGGCAACGAAGCGAGGACTGTGTTAAATAAAGCCTGCCTCTTTCAAAGCTCCATCATCCACCTGGTCATGGCATCAGCGTCTTTACCTGAGGCGTGCCAGGACTACCAGAAGCAATGTGAGGCTGCCATCAACCAGCAAATAAGCCTCGAGCTTCACACCTCGTACACTTATCTCTCCATGGCCTGTCACTTCAACCGCGAAGACGTGGCCTTGAAGAACTTCGGCGCCTACTTTATGCGGCTGTCAAACGAGGGCCTTGACTATGTGGAGGCACTGATGCAGTTGCAGAACCAGCGCAAGGGTCGCCTCCAGCTCGGTGACATCGCGAAACCTGATGTGGACGACTGGTGCAGCCCAATATTCGCCATGGAGTACACCTTTCACCTGCAGCAGAACACCAACCAGAGCCTCGTGGACCTGCACCGGGCCGCCACCGAGCAGGATGACAAGCAGCTGTGTGACTTCCTGGTGATCCGCCTCCTGCAGCAGCAAGCCAAGACTATCAAGGAGCTCGGCAACCACCTGATCCAACTGCGCCTTCTGCGGGACCAAGACTTCTGCCTGGCTGAGTACCACTTTAACAAGCTCAATCTTGATGACAGCGACACGGAGAGCTGCCCCATGGACACAGAGTGACTCTTGTGTTCTAGTATCACTCAGGCGTCCTGCAGTTACAACCAGATCACTTCTCTTTCTTTTCTCATCCAAGTTTGCCGTTCCTTCCAATAAAGTGACTTGGTTTCAAACGTTAAATAAATAAAGGTCTCCTGTGTCATTCTTTTGTGTGAAACACTCCCTCCTTTAAAAAAAACAACATGCAAAAATCCCCATACAGGTATCCAGGAATCTCATCAGCCAGCCAGCTCTGTCCTTATGCAGCTTGGATGTACCCGGATGGAGGGAGAGAAAAGGTATGTGAGGAAAGCCTGGCAAACACAAAATGAATCTTCCCTTATAACTAAGTAGGAGTGTGGGGAGCAGGGGTCAAGGCCTATCTGAGTGACAGAGCAAGCATGTGAGTAGTAAAAGTATAAACTTATCCATTGGAATTCATGACAGTTGTGGCCTGGGGGTGGAAGCGTGAAAAGGAATGCAATTGGGAGACATTAAAACAGTTTTTTATTTCAGCCTAAAATATTTACCTTATTAAACTATGTAATTGTTACCATTTGTGTGGTTCTGGGTGAAAAACTGGGGAGGTTCCAGAAGTGGACATGGCAGAATACCTGTTTGATAAAGTTATTCTAGACACGGGAGCTTTGCTACAGCCAAACGTTTCCTGTGCTCATGAGTGCCAGGCAAGCAAGCTGCAGTTGCAACACATTCACGGATTTTTCTTCCCTTCCATGGTTACCATGTATCCAATTAAGTGACTTGGTACTAGACTTAAAGAAATCAAGGTCTCTGGGTCATTCTTATTTATGCAACATAAACTACTGTTAAGAACAGGTTAAATCCCATGCAAATATGATGTGGTCTTGCCGTGAGGATCATTCCTTGAAGTGGATAAGAAATTTGCTCAAATCAGCAGCCAATTTCACTGAGATCTGGAGAGAGTGAGTAGGGGGGGGGGCGTGCTTCTGAAAGACCTATAATACAGGCCAAGGGCTGTAACACTTCACCTGACTAGTGCAGGGAATGGCTCACCAGAAGAGTCCACCAGGAGCCTGGCTGCAAAGCAGGTGTGACAGCACAAAGGTGCCGGTAGGAAAGCAGGGAGGAAACGAAGAAGGTTGCTTCCTTGGCCATGAGTAGATCCAGGTAGCAGCAGAGAGGTCCACAAAGTGGAGGTCAATGGCAAAGAAGTCAATCTAAGAGATGTCATATGTTGTTTGTCCTTTGGTGATTGTCTTAGTACACTCAGCATAATGTCCTGTAAGTTCATCCATATTCCGAGTTGTAATATAGACCCATTGTTAGACTGTAATGTCCATCATTATTTCAGTTTTATGTGTATCATAGCTTGCTTATTATACATTTTTCCAGTGATGGCATTTATATTGGTTCCACCATTCTGCTACTGTGAATAATGCTGGGGTGAACATGGGTGTGCATCTATCTATTTCCATCAGATTTTTTTCAATGAGTATATATCAAGGAGAAGAATTGCTAGGTCATATGGTATTTATATTTCCAACATTATAAGGATGCATCATACCACTTCCCAGGTTGTTGCACCCATTTTCAGTACAACCAGCAGTATATGAGGTTTTAAGTCCCTCCACACCTTCAATACCCAGCAGGTTGTTATTTTCTTGTCTTTACACATCTGCTATATTACAGATGAGGTGAGATGACACTTTATGATGGATTTTAATTGCATCTCTTAAATGGCTAATGTGTATGAGTAATTCTTCATATGCTTGTTTGTGATGTGAATGTTTTCTTTCTTTGTTTCAAGTACCAATATGTGTTCATCTATTCACTGTATTTTCTCATGGAAAAGAGAGGGTGAGGGCAAGAAAACTCAGTCTGTGTTACAAAATGATACAAGGCAAAGAGGTCAAGGTACAGCAAAATCAACCATTCCACCCACCCCAGTGATGAGAGGCGTCATCAATGCCCAAAAGGGCTCAGCCTCCTGCAGTTAAGGAATGTGGTGATGGAATCAGGGAAAGAACAGACAAGTATCCACTTTCTTATCCTCCCTTGTCATAAATTCAAGATTTTGCATAAACTTTTGGTTTCTTACATTAACCTGGAGTTACATTTGTCCATTTCCTATTGAAAGAAGCATGTGCCCACTTTGACATAAGTTTCCTGCACCTGCTATATGTCCTCAGTGATTTAGAAATACATTTATAATCACTTTCTTGGTCTCCCATCCTTGCTTTCTGCTTGGAAGTCCCCTGATGCATCCCTCTACCCTATGAGCCCATCATTGGAGAGCAGCTCTGGTTATCTAATAACTAGTAAGAACTGGTCTTGACTCAGAAGGTAGGGAATGAGGGATGAACTGCTCCTAGCCTCTTCAGTTTGTTTGTTTTTTAAGACAATGTATGAAGTTGTGGAGACATTTGCAAAATTAAATATGTATATATGTAGGTTTGGAGGGTGGTGGTAGGAGTTCTGAGTGGAAAACATTTCAGTTCCCACCAGGACCATTTTCTCCCTTAATATAAACCAAATGTTCAGTGTTATTTTGCTTAAGGATAGTTTCTCTTCATTTGTGAATTAGAAGAATATTATTGGATTAAAATACCCCCAAAAGTGTACATACTATATGGAACAAAAAAAAACATAGTGACATTTTTGAAAGGACTTGATGAAAGCGAAAAGTAAGGCCATTTATTGAACAAGGATTAGAATGATATGCTACCACCACATTTAACTCATCGTCAAATTAAAATGGATTTCACCCCCAGAAATGGCTGATGGAATAGCAGTACAACACTGAGTTCATAGCACCACCAGCTCTCCATTATATGATGTAAAACAAACCAAACTCATTGCCTTAGTGCGGATGTCAAATCATGCTACTCTGTGTGGATTTCGGAGTCTGTAACTGTTTATGGGACTACTCTGAGCTGCTGGTGTTTGCAAACTGCCGGCTGTACAGATCAGAGTCCAAATCTTAACCACTACTTACCTACCCACCATCGAAGAAAATGAAAGAAAATGTACTGCTATCAAGTTTATGTGGTCTCATAGGGATACCCCTATGGATTTCTATGTCTAACTACCTGTTTACAGAAGTAGAAAGCTCTCTTTTTCTTGAACTGAGAAGCTGGTGGTTTCAAACTGCAATCCATGCACTTCGCAATACTCTGCATAACCACTACACCAACAGGGCTCCTAACCACTACATACTCAATGGTATTTGTGAGTTTGTTCTATGAAGGTTTCCAACACCTGGAATATGCTTTACTTGGGAGTATAGATAAGTGTGTATCCCAAGGAAAACACATTTGATTTATCTCTTGCGTCCAGGAGAGTGAGGGGCCCAGTTCACGTTGGAGGAATTTATTAAGTCCAACTGGATAGCATGTCTCAACTTCAGTCGCCAAATCCTGCCTTAATGTGAACAATCTTAACGGATGCTGCCAACACCAGTGGTAAGTGGGATGAGCAATATTAATGAGTGCAGGAAGTCCTAGATATTTCTTTCAGATAGATTTTCAATGATTGCTATTTTAAACACATCATCCTGGCTGCAATAACATACAAAGAACAAAATCAGCAGTCAGTACTCATTACTAGAGGTGAAATAACTAATATAGATCTGTTTTCAACGTACCTGTGATGTCCTGGGCCATTTCATTTGATTTACATATACAATATTTATGAGTAAGGAGAACAAAAATGAAACTGGATATCTTTGTAGAGGATTTCTTAAGGAATTCTATGGCTTGGCAACAAACCCGCCAATGCTTTTGTAACAAGAAGCATGAGGGACTGCAGAATGCAAGATGAAGCCATTAAGAGTTAAGGGGAGACAGATGAACTGGAAATGGTGGGATTTCTAGTGCGAATCTTTGATTTAAAGAATTCATGAGGAGAAAAGACAGACGTTCCTGGGCACCTAAAGATGAGGATTAGGGCATTTAACCAGAGTGACTTAGGCATGGCATTGGAAGCAGACATGTATATGAAACTACTGTCCACATTTGGGGTTCTCTGACTTAGCTTACTGGAGCACATGATAGCCTGAAAAGTTTCCTGAAAATATACTCCTGTGGGTGAGAATTGAGGGAGGACAGACAATACTAGGGACGCAATAAATGCTCGTCATGTGCCTGGACCTGCAGGAAATGTGACCTAACTTGATTCCAGTCCACACGTGGTACTAATCGGGAGGTGTGAGTTTGTGTGCGCTTAGGTAGGGTGGGGTAGCGCATAATGGTTGCCTAGCCGACAGTTCCTGAGGGTATATGGCACGACTGCCCACTTAAGTCAGGTCCCAACACCAAAACTTGTGCAGAGAGGGAAAAAAAGGCAAAACGCACCTTAGTACTTCACAATCGTTTGGCTTATTAGTCAGATGGAGCGCTTAGTTATCAAAAAACCTTTCCACTGATTTGTGAATACCCGGAGGAAAGCCAAATCAGTGAATGTGTAAGCATCTCAGCGCTGGCAGGGGTCTCCACACGGCTGCTCCAGCACCCAGGGCTACATCAGGGTAGGTCCATGTGGTTTCTCCTTGTGGATGTCTTGAAGGAAGTGAGCCTTGCCTGCTGAAGCAGGGAACTGGCTAAGGCAGCTGCACCCTGGTCCGACCATCAGAAAGCAAGAGACCCAAGAATTAGAAAGGCGAGGCTCACCAAGCCATTTATCTCTCCACTCTTTAATTAACCCCACATGTGTTTATCAGCCAGGTTGGCACAATGAACTTTAACTATGTCAGAAACTCTTCAGAACAATGTTCAAAATTAACAGAAGTCCAACCTACCAGAGGCCGAAGATCAAGAAGCATTAGTCCAGACCTTCAGAGAGTCAGTTTGAGAGTTGACAGTGACTCACCACTTCTGAATCTAGTGAGTGTAGTGTCGAAAAGATCTTATGTTCCTTTCCATCAGACTTTTGAGCATCCTTCATTCAAGCAAACAGGTTATTTCTAGAACCCAGCATCAAGAAAGACTGAGAGAGCCAAAAAATGGAACTGAGTTACAAATTAGAGCTCTACGTAAAACTTCTGGATCCAGGGATGCCGTTCAAGGGGAAGTTTCTTTAGGGACAATCATCAATGAAGAACCTTGGAGATTGGAACAGAGAAACCCAACCAGACTCTTAGATCTAGAAGTACAAAAAATTCATTTTAAAGAACAGTGAGAAGGAGTCAGCATAGCGAACGGAGCTCCAATAACCCCTCAGACATCTGTAAACCTCATCACTCATGAAGATGGAGGAGGGATATTAAGGCAAGTGTTTTCAAAGTCTGAACATCCAGGTTTGAAAATTTATGTCAGTAACACGAGAAGGTCCATTTGTTGAACTTCAAATACTGGCTTAAGTGATACAGGATCTAGTGCAATGCAGAGCACATTCTCACAGATCGTGACAGTATTTGATGAATCCAGCAACTTGAAGCAAAATGTACCTATTTTAGAGCCTAGTTACTTGATGCACAGTCTGTTTAATTTTGGGCCTGGTTACTTCATTTGGGGTGATTCTTTTTTAGAGCCTGGTGATTTGGTGTACATTAAGTATATTTTAGAGCCTAGTAACAGCTTCAAGTGAAAATAGGAAACAAACAGAGAATGAGAGCAGTGGTGATTCCAATCATATTTGCCCTTCTGGCTCAGATTCCAATCCTACCTTTAACAGGAACCCAAATATTAATTCCCAGCTCAAGCTCCAGTTACAGTTCTAGATTTATGTTCTAGTACAATGTGTAGCTCTAGCTCTAGTATTGAAATTTCAGAAATCAGTTCAGTGGTATTTGAAAACAGTAATGAAGGAAGTGTAACATCAGGGTCATTACCAGAGTTCAGTCAAGAAGGACAACATGGGGTCCTTTGGCCCTTCCCTAATGTGGATCATATTGTTCCGCAAAATGAAGGGAACCAAGAGCAACAACCTAGAGGACTCACTAAAATTTAAACTGACAAATTGGAAATCTGGTGCTTTACTGAACATGATTCAATCAAATCCTGCAGTGTTTACATCACAGAATACACAGAAGGCAACAAACTATGGATACTACCTTGCTCACATGAATACCATGCTCACGGCATTGATCGTTGCCTGGCTGGCAACTCAACCTGTCCAATTTGGTGCAGGAAAGTCATAGATTCTGGTGCCATAAATAGTTGAGATCTTAACTCTCTGCTCCACAGAGTGATATAATAATTAACAGATAGCAATCACTTGCTTTTTGTTCATATTTCTTGGAAGAATGCTAAAAAATGTAAACTAACATCCAGAATGGAGTTATTGAATTCTGAACAAATCATTACTATTTCTCCAGATTCTGTTCAAGAAACAAAGGTACTATTTTGTTAAAATCATTAACCTGATAATAAAATT
>NW_022103936.1:1923023-1923963 GCF_000313985.2 Echinops telfairi
CCATTCCAACTCATAACCATGCCATGGGGCAGAACAGAACTGCTCCATAGAGTTCCAAGGCTACAGTCTTCACGGCAGAGACTCCCACAGCTTTCGCCCATGAAGCAAGCAGTGACTGTGAAGCACCAACTGTTCTGTTAGCGTCTGAGTGCATTTTGCTATAACCACTGTGCCACCAATCAATTTGCACAATCCTATATGATTATGGAAGTCCAAGAAAATTCATGGGCCTGTCCCATATTGTATATGCATGCAAAGAAACACCAACCCAGACCCAAAATAACCATTTTAAGAATTTGTTAGTCGTTCTTATAAAGAAAGAGGGATGCTATACTCACCCCATGCTGTAAAAAAACCTCAGAATCTTCTTTCTCTTCCCATGTCTCGAGCCATCAATCTATTGACACCCCTTATAGCTGTCTTAAAATTTCTCCCATTCTTCACTACCAAAGTACCATTTCCAGATCCTGTTCAAAAATTTGAAAAAAGATGGCAGACTTGAATGAGGTGACTGAATATCTTCAACAAAGGGATCCCTTAGTAAAGCATGTACATAAAGGAAACCAAGGGATAAAATTCCCTGCTGCTAGCAATTCTAAGAATCAATTATTCTACCACTAACACTGAAGGGGCAAGGAGAGAGTATCCTGGAACCCAGTACATGCTGGAATTGTAGTAGAAGCCCACCCAAGTGAAGCTGTGGTCTTAAGCTGTGGCAAATGTAGTCACTGCCAACCTCAAGTCTCTAGGGATATAAGCCCTTAGAAATATATACCCTTTCTGTCCTCTTGCTCCTAATCTCTTTATAGTATCCATTAGCCAAACTCAGCATGAAGACACATAGGTCCTAAAAGACAGGTTGATGAAACCCTAAAGGTCAGGCTCTTGGGGTAACAGCAGAACTAGGACTAGGGGGTACATGGGGAGGCAAAATGAGAGA
>NW_022103936.1:1941652-1943021 GCF_000313985.2 Echinops telfairi
AATAATGAAATCATATCTGTACCTAACAGGATAAAACTAAAATGGGTGCAATTCAATACATGGCGGCCTCATGTAAGCATAATATTCTATAAGTGAACAAAATTATATTCTATGCCTAACAATTGAAGTTAAGTGAACACCTACACCTTAATCCTATAATTCTATGAATATATTCACCCACCTATAAAAGTTTGTAAGCCAGCCACTTCATGCATTTATTCTCCTCATTTTAGGTATCCAATTTCTATACTGCCCACTTACATCGACCCAGTGCTCTGAGGAGATGATCATATTCTTTGATATGAAGAATCCTCATTCCAGTTGGAACCTTGTGAAGCTATATCCATAAGCAAAGTCAAATCAGGACAGGCCACCCATAAAAGCAGCAACACTATGCAGCAGTTCATAGGTTCAAAGTTTTTTCTTCATCTGGTTGGGTTCTGGTCAACTCAATGTGGGTCGCCTCAATTAGCCTCTTATCAGGGTGCCCATTGGTTGCCTCACCTTTAGACCATGAGTCCCTTCACAAATTTTCAAAGCCCTAACCCCAGTAAACTAAATCATGAACTTCTGACCAGTCAACTCCCCCTCGTCTTCTCCTCTATTCCCTGTGAACTAGGTCCACAGGTGTCAGTGGCCAGACTCAACCCGTCTCTTTATTGCTGCATTTCTGTCACTTCCACTCAACAAGCAAGCATTTCAGCCTGCCCACAGGATCCCTTTAACAGTTCATTCCTAGAGCAGTGAATTCCTTCCATGGCTCCAATTATTTAAATACAGCTTCTGACTCAAACTAATAGTTCAAAAATTTTTGAAAGGGTTAATTTTATATCCAATCTGCCAACACCCCCCTAGGTTAATCTTTTCACCTTTAAATGCCCTGAGCATTCAAGATACGGGGTGGGTTTTATCTTTTCAGAGCCTTCATTGCAGGACTGTCCTAAAACCATTTCCAAGATCCAATTTTATTGGCTGAAGGCAAGTGGGCTTACAAGCTCTCCATTTTCATACTTCCCCATGACCATTTTTATCAATAATTATATCAACAATAATAAGCAGCAGAAATCAGTATAAACAAAGTAGAATCAGATCCTGAAGTCAATTATTTAAACAGTCAAGTTGAAACCTTATCTACCTTATCTTTACCCATATCTAAACTATAATATTGATACAAAACATGACCTTAGGCCTTACTGCATCAAGTCAGAATGGTGCTTCTGTAAGCCATTTTTTCACTAAGCAGCATAGTCTCTGAGAGATTCAAGGGGCAATTTTGCACAATGAGCTCAACATATACATTAATAACATTTTTTATTTTTTTATTTTTTATTTTTTAACATTTTATTAGGGGCTCATACAACTGTTATCC
>NW_022103936.1:1944346-1950288 GCF_000313985.2 Echinops telfairi
GTTTGTTATCCCCTCTTCTTCCCTTCCCCCCTCCTCCCCCTCTCCCATGTCCCCCCGGAACTGTCAGTCCCGTTGTTTTTTGCCATTTAACAGGAATAACCAAAAACAACCACCAGGAATAACCAAATGATCAAAACTTTAACTTCCCATATTTTTTCCAGAAAACAATGCAGTAAAATGCATTGCCAAGATGACCTCTGGCTAGCCAAAGAAGAAAAACTACCATGAGGCAGATGTCAAACAAGCATCCACTCTCCATCTTCACAATTTGTTTCTCTAGTACCAAACTGCCATGGTACCATAAGGTGTTAGTCTGAGTTGCTAGAGAAATAAATTCAAATAGACTCATATGCGTATAAGAAATAGCTTCATATAAAGAGTAATTGTATATTTTAAAAAACATCGCAGCCCAGTCCAGAGCAAGTAAATAAGTCCAATATTAGCCCATATGTCTGATACCAGTCTATAAATTCCTCTTCAGACTCATGCAACACATAAAATGACGCTGAATGCAGGAAGATCACAGGCCATTGGGTGGAAAGTCTTGTGGATCCAGTGGCAGCATCTCAGCATTGTCATGGGTCTCCACATGGCTGCTCCACCTCCAGGTCTCTGGCTCCATCAGTGTGTCTCCATGTGGCTTGTCAACAAGAATGTCAAGCAGAAAGTGTGTCCTACCTCCAGGGAGAAATACAGGATATCCAAGAATCCTCAGGAGAAGGCCATGCCTGCACAGAAGGTAATGGTAATTTTGTTGATGATAAACTGGGTGGGGCAGTATGCTAATAGGAAAAATGCTTAATGACACTTATATATAAGCCAAGGGGAAAATATCTCTGGTATTTTGTTACCTAATTGGATACTTTTGACACAGTTTCTATCCAGCCTTTGGTGTCGCAGACTGCATGCTCTAGACAACTAGGTCATTAGACAGGGTCCTTTCCAGGTGCATATTGCTCATAGGCCATACCAAAAGTATACAATTTGGAAATCCCACTAAGGGAACTGGGCTTTACGTTAAACTCACCTGTAGCAGATTTAAGTGACTGATATACTTCCTTGGACTGAAAGCTGAAATGCTATAGTATGAGAAGACAGCAGATGATTGCTCTCCAAGGTTATGGAATTGGAAGTCATTGGACTTTGGTTCGATATCTTGTTTTGAGGGAGTCCAATGAGAGGGTCAGAGCAGCAGTGGCCTGGTAACCCAGCTTCCAAAAAGCTCTCTGTGAACCACAGTCTGCAAGTATCTGGCAAGCACCCTCCCCACAGGCAAGATGCCAAAAAAGAAAGTCAGCTGGGCCAAAGGAGTGGTGAAGAAGGCACCCAAAGAGGGAATGGAGGTTATCAGGGAAGCGTGTGGCTGAAAACATGGAGATGAAGCCAAAAAAAATGCAGCAGGAAAGGATAAATCTTGGGGGAAAGGGCAAGCAAAAGGGGAAAAGGGGAGCAAAGGGAAAACAAGCTGAAGTACCTAACCAGGGACCTAAATAAGATTTACCTGTCAAAAAATGAAGAAATGTAAAAGGAGGAGAGTCCAGCCTCTGATAAAAGAGAAAAAGAAACCAAGCCTGATGGATGTTTATTTACCATGTCTTATCAGGAGGCCCTGTTACCTCCTTTCTTGTACAAACCAGAGGAATGAAAAAAAAATGTTTTCAGAGGATTATTTTTATCAACTATTTTGTAAATGCAAGTTTTTTAGTAGCTCTCGAAACATTTTTTAAGAAGGCTGAAATCCCCTCATCCCCTTTTTAAAATGTTTAATGTGATTTTTTTTAAGACATGAAATCATGTTCTGGTTGTTTATTTTTTCTATGCAACCAGAAAATGAGTGGGATGTTGAAAATTGGGAAGATTTGACTTGTCTTGGGTGTCCACATAACATTCCGTGGGATTGAGGGAAGTTTTTGCATCCCTAACACAAATCATACTAAATGGCAATATGAAGTCACTGGCATGCATTTCCATGGCTTGAACATTTAAAATTTTGTCTCCAGGCTATTTTTTCAAATAGAAATGTGTCTGAAAACCATTCTCTCATGATGGCTTTCTTGTCAGAACTTCATACATTCTGTAACACCTTTGGTCATGGTAGTCCAATTATCCGGATAACTTTTTCGTGTGCTGGAAAGGGTTGAACATTTCAGTGTGTACTGTGTGATATTAAATTATGATTTAGTGGATCATAAGATGTAACAGCTTATCAAGATTTGAAGATAATGCCTTCAAATTTAAAACTCTTAAAAATAACCTCTTTTAAAAATGTCTCCAAATTTAAAGTTGTAAATCTCCTGGAATTTAGAAAAGAATTGCATCTACATGCCATTTTAAAATTTTGGTACATGCATTAAGAATTTTGTAAAAATTGTTAATAATGTCTTTTTACTGATCTCAAAACAACCAACAAAGTGACAGCTAAAAAAGAAAATTATTCCATGCTTTAAAAAGCAAACAGCAATAATAACATAAAAATAAAACAGAGGAAAACTTTGATTAAAGAGAAAACAGAAAATGTTTAAAACTTTAAAATGGATCACAAGGAAGATCAAATGATAAGGTACATTGCACTTTAACCCAACTACATCTGTCATAATCTATTTTACAATGCTCTCGGTTTGATAGTAAACCTATTCACATCCTGTGACTACCATCAGAGGGGATTCACCATCTATGTGGGGACACTGTAAATGGATTTGGAGCTTCTACTGTAATCCATAGCCTTCTACAAACCAGGTATTTAGATTTTAAGCTCTGCTGACATTCCCTCCGCTAAATTAAGATTTTATTTTTTACAATTCTTGGATCACACAGGTTCGTGGCCATCTTCCATGTAAACTTAATTGACATATCCCTTAGATGGCTGTTTGTTTGAAGACAAGCTTTTAACACCCAAGAGGCTTTGTTTGTTTGATTTTGATAGTCAATCACAATCTTACCACTTCAGCACACTTTACTAAATCACCCATAGTTTCATGAGGTACAGTATCAAGGTGGGTCAGGCCATAAGACCTAATTGTTGTGAGGTTAGGGCTATGATTAAGTGTAAGCCCCAAATCCATTCACATATATATGGTTTATACACATCAATGGTTCACTTTACAGAAATCATTATCACTTTATAATATACATTATAAACCATCCTGATGTGGAATAAAGTAATTTTTGGATATTGTTGTTTGGTGCCATCATGTTGACTCCAACCCTTAGCAGCACTGTGCACAGCACAAGGAAACACTGCACAGTCCTGCAAAATCCTCACCATTGTTCCTCTGCCTGGGCCCATTGAGGCAGCCACTAGGTCAATCCATCTCATTGAGAGCCTTCCTATTTTTGGCTGTCTCCACTTTACGAAACATTATGTCCTTCTCCATGGACTGGTCATTCCTGACAGCATGTCCAAAGTATATAAGATGAAGTCCTGCCATCCTCGCGTCTAAGGAGCTCTCTGGCCTTACTTATTCCAACACAAATTTGTTTATTCTTTAGTAGTCCTGAATACTTTCTGTATTCTTGTCCAGCACCACACTTCAAATGCATTTATTCTTCATTCTTCCTTATTTAATGTCCAACTTTCACATGCATATGATACAATGAATAATACCAGGCCTTCGGTCAGGTGCACGTTAGTCTTCAAAGTAAGATCCCTGCTCTTCAATATTCCAAAGAGGACTTTTGCAGCACATTTCCCTAATATGACTCAACTCATCTTTTGATCTCTTGACTGCTGCTTCCGTGAGCATTGATTATGGATCCAAGTTAGACAAAATCCTTGACAACTTCAACTTTTTCTTCATTTGTCACGACGTTACCCTTTGGTCCAGTGGTGAGTTTTCAGTCTTCTTTACATTGAGCTGTAGTCCATACAGAAAGCTACAACCCTTGATCATCTTCAGAAAGTTCAATTCTGCTTTGCTTTCAGCAAGCAAGTTGGTGTCATTTGCATATAGAAAGTTGTTAATAACCCTCCAGTCCTGATACCACATTCTTCTTTATATAATCGAGTTTTTCTGATGATTTGCTCAGCATACAATTGAACAAGTATGGTGAGAAGATACAAACCTGAGGCACACCTTTCCTGATTATAAATCATGCATTTTTCCCTTGTTCTGTTTATACAGCTACCTCTTGATCCATGTACAAGTTCCTCAATATCACAAGGAATTGTTCCAAAATTCTGAGTCTTCCCAAGGTTATTCACGGTATATTATGGTCCACAATGTCCAATGACTTGGCATACTTAATGAAACACAAGTAAGCATTTTTGGGGTGTTCTCTGCTTTGAGCCAAGATCCATCTGGCATCAGCAATCATATGTCTTGTTCCATGCCCTCTTCTGAATCTGGCTTGAAATTCTGGCAACTCCCTGTCAATGTACTCCTGCAATCATTCTTAGATGGTCTTAGGCAACAATTTTCTTTGCATGAGTCTGATATTAATCATACCTTCTATAGTTTGACCATTCTGTTGGGTCACTTGTATTTGGAGTAGGCACAATTTTGGATCCCTTCCCATCAATTGGCCAAGTAGCTGACTTCCAAATTTCCATAGACCAGTGCATGCTTCCAGTGCTTCTTCAGCTTGCTGAATCATTTCAATTGGTATTTCATCAATTCCTGTGGCCTTGTTATAGGCTAAAGCATTCTGTGCCATTTGAATTTCTTCCTTCAGCACCACTGGTTCTTGCTCATATGCTATCTCCTGAAATGGTTAAATGTCTGTTAATCCTGTTTGGTACAAGGACTCGGTGTATTTTTTCCATCTTCTCTTGATACTTCCTGCACCATTCAATATTCTAACCACAGAATCCTTCAAGATTAAAACCCAAGGCTTGAATTTTTTCTTGAGGTTTTTCTGTTTAAGATATGCTGAGTATGATTTTCCATTTTGATTTTCTAATCCTAGATCATCTAATTCTAGCATATTTTGTTATAATATTTGGCCTTGTTTTCTCAAGAGACTCTATGAAATTTACTTTTCAGCTCTTTGACTTCATCATTTCTTCCATTTGCTTTAGCTAGTCTACAACTAAGAGCAAGTTGGAGAGTGGCTTCTGACATCCACATCTACCTTTTCTTTCTTTCCTGTCTATTTAATGACCTTTTGCATTCTTCATGAATGCTTTTCCTTGATGTCTTCCCACATTTCATCAGGTCTACTTTCACTAGTGTTCTATGCATCAAATATATTATGGACATATATTGAATTGTGGAAGGTATGAAAAAAACTACTATAGGGGTGAAACAGAGTTTCTGGGTGCATAGGGTGGAAGAGGGAGGGGATAAAGGGAAGCTGATATCAAAGAGTTAAAGAAGAAAACAATGATTCAAAACTGATTCAAAATTGTACAATGCTGCTTGATATGATTGAACTAAGGAATGTTATGATATCTGTAATAGCTCCCAGTGATTAATTTTTAAAGAATCTGTTATTGAAATATTCTGGAAATTCAGGTGTGATAGATTCTAGGCCATATTTTGCCACTGGTCGACTCATTTAAATTTTCTTCAGGTTTATCCTGAAATTACATCTGAGTAATGGATGCTCTCTTGCAAAGTCAGCTCTTGTCTGATTTTAGCTCTTGACCTTTTCCATCGTGTCTTCCCACAGATGTAATCAATTTGATTTTTGTGTATTCCATTTTAGGAAGTCCAACCTTTTATGTTGTTGAAAAATGTTAGTTGCTATGAGCAAGCCATTGGTTTTGCAATATTCTGTCATGCAATATCCAGGTTCATTTCTATCACAAATTCCATATTTTCCAGTTACAATTCCTTCCTCTTTTTGTCCATATTTTGCATTCAAATCACCAATGACTATCAAGGCATCTTGATTGGATGCTTAATCAACTTCTGACTTTAGTAATTGGTAGAATTTTTTAATTTCTTTAATTCTTTAATCCACTACCTTTTGTGGTTGGTACATAAATTTGAATAATATTC
>NW_022103936.1:1951006-1953291 GCF_000313985.2 Echinops telfairi
AGTTCCCTTAGTGGGATTTCAAAATTGCATACATTTGATGTGGCTTATGGACAATGTGCACCTGGAAAGGACATAGTCTAAAGACCCAGTTGTCTGTAGCATGCAATCAGGGACACCACAGGCTGGATAGAAACTCTGTCAAAAGTATCCATTTAAGTAACATAATATCAGACACAGTTTCCCCCTTGGGTTATATATTGGTATTTTTAAGCATTTTTCCAAATAGCATATTGTCCCAGGCAGTTTACCCACCAACTGAATTAGAATTACCTTCCCTGAAACCAATAATGATGGGAAATGCTTGACATTGCCTTTATGGTTGCCCCAGAGGCAGAATCTGCCTCGAACTATATGCCCAGTCATGCATGTTTAACTGAGTTCCTTTTCAGCCCCATACAGTAGGCTACCTGAGCTTAATACATCTTGACTTTTACAGGCATGCAATATACTACATAGAACACACCAGAAATATCTGAGTAGGAAAAACCACTATGTGAAGTGAACAGGTACAGGTTAAAGGAATTAATATACTCATTTGGACTTAAGGCTATAACCCAGTCGGAAAATAAGAAGAGGAAGACTTCTACCCTAAAGTCATGAAATCAGAAGTCACTGGAATTCAGTTCAGACCTCTTCCTTTATAGATTGCCCAATAGTAGGCAATATAAGACTACCATATATTTGATGCTTGCTTAATTTCTTAGCTTTGTAGACATAAGTTTGCCATAGTGGATGAGTGTTAATTATGTTTGTACCCTTTGTCCAAGCCTGATTTTTTTAAAGCAGGATTCAATCACTTAAGTTTTTAAGATCTGTAATTGAACATTTCATGTAACTTAGCATAAAAAGCTTTCCGATATTCCAATATTCCCAATATCTCAACAATATTCTAAATTCTCTGCCAGGGGCTAGTTTACCCTGCATAAATGAACATTCCTTGTATTTTCATCTAATAAGCTATCCTGTATATGGAAATATTCCTTTTCACACTTATATTTTGAATTCTATACCATGGGCTAGATTAAGGATATTATTCATAGAATTACCAAATATCTTCTGCATGCTACTTAAGTTGATTTTACAAAATCTGATAAGGCTGCCTCTAACCTGCAGCAGGCATATATATAATATACTTGAGCTCAAAATTAATCATATGCCCTAATCTAAGAATAATTTGTTCTTAGGATGTGTCCTTTCTCTATACCTGCCCTCATCATGTGATAACTGATTATGTAGGTGCTACAGAAAAACATGGCGAGGAAATCAAATACGTTCCAGCTTTAACAGCATCTGGGGTCATATCGATGTGATTGGCTTTAAGGTTTGACTTGAAAAAGCATCGATCTAAAAGAGGTGTGAGCTAAGTCTTCACAGAAGATGAACATTAGCCATGTGATCCAAGGATTTGGAATGATATAACCCAAGAGTAGATGGAAAAATTGTACTAGGGATGCAATTGTGCACAGCATGCTTGCAAATGGTGATTGATTATGGTGAAAGCCCCAAATCCATTTGCAGAGTCCCCATGTGGATTAAGCCCCCTTTGAATCCCTCACTCCACTGAACAGGGCTGAGTGCAGTCTTGTCCACAGACAGGATACATTGGACAGAGAGTTTTGTTTAAATTTAACATCTAACCATTTGTTTTTTCATTTTGACTAATTTTTAACTTGTTCTATTTGTGTTATTTTACGTTTTCTTTTGGAATGAAGTTTTACTTTGATTCATTTCATAGATGTTGCTCTTTATTTTTCTTCTTTTTGTATGATTTCCTACATATGAAATCCAGGATAGCTAAATCTTTAGGGACAGTAACAAAATTATGAGTTTGTAGGGATTATGACAGTGGCATTTGGGTGGATAGGAGGTGCTAATAACAATGGATGCAAAAGTGAAGAAAATATTACAAAATTGACTTTGAGGATTGCAGAAGTAATTTTAGTGTATTTGACTCATTTAATTGTATGGTATATTAATATGTGGGCGAAAAAAAACAGCTAAAGAAAAAGATAGGCCTGGTGGCCTGTGTCTGATAAGTTATACACAGCATTCAAAAGCTCATGGAGGAGTTGTACACTGCACACCCGGGATAAGCAAGAGCCTGAAGTAACTCAAGGGCAAGTACGAAAACAATCATAAGGATCATGAATGATATCACAGGAAGTAAGGAATACACAAACCATAGTGGGAACAATGTGCAAATACATTTTCAGAAACATTCAGAAGATGCATTCCAACCAGTTGTTGATGTACTTGCAACACTTTGGAGGGAGCACACATACTGA
>NW_022103936.1:1954265-1965374 GCF_000313985.2 Echinops telfairi
GAAGCCCCAGCCAGCTAGGCTGTGAACTACTGCATCTCTGAATATCCATGGTTTGAAGAAGAGAAAGTATATTTCAGGAGGGCCTGCTAATCGTAAAATAAATCTTCCCCTTATAGCTAAGTTGGAGTGGGGTGTGTAGGTCGTCCGTCCTTGGAGGGACTGAACAAGCATGTATGTGTTAAAGTTAGAAAATTATCTAATGGAATTCATGATAGTTGTGGCCTGAGGGTTGGGAAGGTGAAGGGGGTGCGATTGGGGTGAGATTATAATAAAACTAAAACACATAGTGCCCCTATAACAAAAGGGAAGAACTGCTCCTGTGAGTCCCTGAGGCTTCAAATCTGGGATTAGAAAGCCTCTGTCTTTCTGCTGCGGAGCCTGTGGTGGTTTCAAACTGCTGACCCTGTGGTGAGCAGCCAAACGCTGACCACTATACCAGCAGGGCTCCTTGAGACTGAAATAAAGGTGACTTTAGCCTAACATGTGTTCACTACAAATGTAAACATAGGGGTTACTTTGAGTGAAAGTTAGGAAAAATGTTCCCTTATGTACAGATGAAATTCTTAAATGATTGAGTCCTGTTTACATTGACTGTGGGACTGGCAATGAAATACCCAATGAAATGTTGAAAGGCAATAAAGCACCTTAAGCAATCACTGGTCTATGCCAGGAAATCTGACAAACAGCTACTTGGTCATCTGAATGGAAGAGATGCATCTTTCTACACATTCCAAAAGAATGCTCAATAATAGAAAACAGTATTGTTGTGTTAGTCTGGGTTGACTAGATAAACAAGTTCATAGACACTCATATGTGTAAAAGAAAGAGCTTTATATACAAGAGCTATTGTACATTAAGAAAGCATCCCAGCCCAGTCCAGTGCAAGTCCATAAGTCTGATATTAGCCCATATGCCCAGTACCATTCTATAAATTCCCCCAGTGGGTGGAATGTTTTGTGGATCCTGTGGGGAAGCGGCATCTCAGCGCTGGCAAGGTCTCCACGTGGTTCCTTCAGGTCCAGCGCTGTAGTGTAGCTCCATGTGTCTTGTCAGCAAGCATATCTTACAGGGAGTGAATCTGTCTCTTGCCTCCCATGAGTTATTTATCTCCTTTGTGGCTCCAAATGACGTCATCAAGCTGTGACCTGATTGACAGGCTAAACTTCACCCATTCACTCTTAGCACTCAAATTGACAACAGATTATGTAACTACCTCACTCATTAATATCACATGAATGTAAAATATTACTGAAGATGATCTAAACAGTTGCACCAGTACATTGACAGAGAAGTGCCATAGATTCAGACTGGATTCAGAAGAGGATGTACAACCAGGGATATAATTGCTTATATTAGCTAGCAATTTTAAGAATCAATTATTCTACCTCTAACATTGAAGGGTCAAGGAGAGAGTATCCTGGAACCCAGTACATGCTGGAATTGTAGTAGAAGCCCACCCAAGTGAAGCTGTGGTCTTAAGCTGTGGCAAATGTAGTCACTGCCAACCTCACGTCTCTAGGGAGATAAACCCTTAGAAATATATACCCTTTCTGTCTTTTTGCCCTCTAAGCTCTTAATAGTATCCATTAGTCAAACTCAACATAAAGACCCACAGGGCAAAAGAGATTGGTTGATGAAACCCTTAAAGGTTAGTCTCATAGGGTGACAGAGCAGAACTAGGACTAGGGGGTACATGTGGAGGCAAAAATTAACACAATCAGATTGCCTAAGTCTCTTCAAAGCAAGTCTAGACAGCCTTTCTAGTCACTTCATGTTGCCTTCTGTTTCATTCTTTTAACACAACTCTTTTAAAAAAATCATTTTATTGGGGGTGCATACAACTCTTATCACGATCCATACATACATCCTTTGTGTCAAGCACATTTGTATATTTGTTGTTATAGTCATTTTCTTTCTACTTGAGCTCTTGGTATCAGCTCTGCATTTTCCCCTTCCCTCCCCCACCTTCCCTCCCTCAGGAACCCTTGGGAATTTATAGATTATTATTATTTTGTCATGTCTTACACTATCTGACATCTCCCTTCACCCACTTTTCTGTTATCCATCCCCCAGAGAGGTTATATGTAGATCCTTATAATCGGTTTCCCCTTTCTACCCCTTTATAGTTGGCCACCATATGTGTCCCTGGATTGGGTCTGGCCCCTGACATTTTAACAACATCACTCTTTTAATTTGCCTTTCTTCTGATCACCCAGATCTTAAATGATAAGAAATATAGCAGGCATATTTCATCATTACAAGCAACGAGAAGATGGCAACTACTTAGAAATTATTTCCTTTCTCTTAAACTTGCCCCTACTTAGGTTTGCTGTGGTTGAAACATCTAAGTGCAAAAGGTAGTGCTCCGTCTGACACAGCACTCTCTATGTTTCTAGCCAGGTTCTATAATTCATCACTATGCACACACAGCACACACATAATAAGCATGATTATGGGGTTTATTATGGAAGTTATCAGGCTACAATTCAAGTGAGAATGTTCAGACCAACGTTGTTCAGTCAGGACATCTTACCAAGTTCTCTCAGGGCTGCTAATAAAGGCCTAAAGGGCATGTCACTTCGCTGTAAGCCTCAACCCAAAGGCACTCAGAGCCAGCTCTGAGGGTCAGCAAGCCCAGCTCCCCCAATTAAGTGCTCCACAAGCCAGCCACCTGCCCCACAGCATTCAGCTTTAAATGCTCTGTGGGTGGGGAAGTCCATCACTCTGTTTCAGGCTTAGGTCCTGGATGTGCTGCTGCTGCGGCTGTTGCTCTGCCATTCCCCTGCTGTCACAGCTCTCTTCTGGATCTCAGAGCCCAAATGATGGATTCTGCTCTTGGCTCTTGCGGGTACTGCTGCTTCTGAGTTGGCTCATTTTGGGGAAGCACGAAGGGAATCACAATAAATCCCATTAACAAGCACTCACAAATGAATTGTATCAGTGTCTCTCCCCCCATTCATATGCAGATGCATGAGAAAAACGGTCATTTGGTGGAAGTAATAGGGACCATGGTTAGCAGAGCCACATGAAATAAATCAGTGTCCTGCAAGCAGTACGGGCATTTCTTTCATTTTTGCTTGATGAATATATTCACATTTGAATTCCTTGTTAGTTAGTTTTATTTCATAAAGATATTTTTTAAATAGATACTTATTTAGGATGAACTTATCAAGTTCACATGAAATTATGTAACAACCACACCTAGCATATATTCTTTTTATTTTAAAATGTATATACGAACATATAAATAAAAGAAAAGAATACCATAATTTTATGTACAATAGGACTAATTAGATTCAGCATGTAAAACAGATATTTTCAGATGAGACTAATTTTATTCATTAACTAAAGGAGTCCAGATTTGACATGGACTCTCTTTTAGGCAAGATTACTGCATGTTTAAGCTTTAAAAATCTCATCCCTATCACACCCATAAGAGAAAGTCTGCTTTTATAAAGATTTAATGCCTTAGAAATCCTCTATGCAGTTTTTCTCTGTCCAGTAGGGTCACAATGACTTAAAATTGTCTCAGTGGTTGTGGAGAAGTGATATGATTTGTGTCACGGGCTGTGAAGATGTTTCTAACTGCTAGAACCAGGAGGTATCAAGTTCTCTGGATTTGAAGGTTGTCTGGGTATGGAAGATAAGAACACAGGTGCAGACAGGGTTAAGGAAGCCCATGGGGAAAGTTGAGCATTCAGAGACGTGAAAACAGAGGAAACCTTATACACCTGAAGCAGGAAAGACTATTGGCAGCTGATTTGGAGTGAGGGGTCACTGAAGGAACTATTGCTGAGGGGTAGAGCTACTTCCATAATTTTCCAAGTCAGGAAGGTGTAGGAGGAATAACTTGTGTGATCTCATTGCCTTCCTGCCCTCCATGCTTCTGCCATTAATGGCCAATAACCACACCCAATGATAATCAGAAGCAGGGAAGCCCAGGTGAATAAGGGAGCAGGATTCAGCCACTTGGGACACAAACAAGGGTAAAGAAGGGATGTCATTGTCTCAGGGGAAAGATGGAGAACAATCCCGCGAGACTCCAAAGCATGATGTGGCAGAGCTTCTTGAAAAGTAACAGATCTTAGCTATAATTTATTTGTTTCTTCTTTTAAAGAGTCTTATTTTTTACATGGAAATCTGTCCTTGAAAATCAGTCCATGTATGCAACCACGAGGTGTCGAAGGGATCAGGTGTAAGGCATCATCAGAACAAAAAATCTTACCATAGTGAATGATGGGGGGAGTGCGGAATGGAGATCCAAAACCCATTAGTAGGCCACTGGAGATCCCCTTGCAGAGGGGTCTCGGGGAGAAGATGAGCCAGTCAGGGTGCGATGTAACAATGATGAAAAATACAACTTTCCTCTAGTTCCTAAATGCTTCCTCCCCGCTCCCACTACCATGACTCGAATTCTATCTTGCAAGACTGGCTAGACCAGAGGAGGTACACTGGTACAGATAGGAACTGAAAATACAGGGAATCCAGGACGGATGAGCCCTATAGGACCAGTGGTGTGAGTGGCAAAACAGGGAGGGTAAAGGGAGAATGGGTAGGAAAGAGGGAACCGATTACATGGAACTGTGTGTGACCTCCTCCCTGGGGGACAGACAACCGAAAAGTGGATGAAGGGAGACGTCGGACAGGGCAAGATATGACAAAATACCCATTTATAAACTATCAAGGGCTCATGCGGGAGGGGGAAGCGGGGAGGGAGGGGGAAAATGAGGACCTAATGTCGGGGTTTTAAACGGAGAGAAAATGTTTTGAGAAACGATGTACAAATGCGCTTTACACAATTGATGTGTGTATGGAATGGGATAACAGTTGTATGAGCCCCTAATAAAATGTTTAAAAAAAAAAAAAAAAGAAAGAAAATCAGTCCATGAAAACTCTATGGGTCAAAAGCTGTCTAAAATCCAAGAAATCATGGGGATGACAGTATTTTGTTCAGTTTTGCCAGGGGTCACAATGAGTCATAGGAAACTCAAAGGCAGCAACCCAAAACAGTTCCCACCTCTATTTACAAATGACCTCTGACAATCTGCTGATGGAATTTCTCATGTTCTCTACGCATGCTGAAAAACACTGCTCATCATTCAGTGCAGTAGTTCTCAAGCTTCCTAATGCCATGACCTTTAATACAGTTCCTCATGTTGTGGTGACCCCCCAACCATAAGATTATTTTTGTTGCTGCTTCATAACGATAATTTTGCTACTGTTATGAATCGGGTGACCCCTGTGACAGAGTGCTTCAACCCCCAAAGGGGTTACGACCCACAGGTTGAGAACTGCCGATTTAGTGACTGGTTAAACATTTTTAAACACTGGGTTAGAAACCAGGATCTTATTTTCTTAGGGAGAATAAAATTATTGCAGAAACATAACTTTGGCCATCCTCTTAACATAGATGGCCATCCTCTTAACAAACTACAATATGGGTATCACATATTTAGTATTGATGAACATATTAAACATTTAAGAGACTGGAACTTGCCATCTAACATTATTCTATTTAACATAAATGAAATAATGAGGATTAGAAACTCCTGTGTTCTGTGTTTAGAAAACCAATGTCTTTCTATCTACTGTGACGTACGTGTGCCTCTGTCTTCTGACAATGCACTAATGGCTCTTTTTTCTTTCAATGAATAGATAAAATATAATCAAGTGTTTATTCATATTATATGATCTTTTTTGGGGGGGGCCACATAAGGACATAATGAAGGCTGTGTGATGTAGGGTTTCTGTACCTAACTTGTGAGACCGATAGCTCTTTTCTTCTATTTAATCTTTTTCTTTTATGCTTGTTATACTTAATCTTAATGTGAACAAATCTTACTAAACCTCTAAGTGGAATGCATAAGAACAATCTGTCTACAATGCCACATCAGTTCTAAATTTTGGTCTAATGCTAAATATGACGAAGGTAAATGTTGAGAAAAGTGAAAATACTACTTGTAATCAACAGGTTTAGGAACTTTTAAATTTTATTTTATTAGATTAATTTGGAAAATATTAATTTTCTTTCTAACACCACATCATTATATATTTTTTTATCAAGTATTGGAGAGCATCGTGTTATAAGGCAATCTTTTCTAACACTTTACCCATAGAAGCAGGGGACTTCTATGTGCAATCCTTCCCAAGGACCTGCACAATATAAAGGACCAGTTATATTACACAATAGGACCAGTTATATTCCCACAATATAATAGGACCCTCTCCTCCATAGTAAGCACGATTGACATTTAGATTTCCTCAAGGTTTCCCTAAATAATGCCATGCTTTGGAGAGTGGCACAGGTGTCCAGCTGAAAGGCAGGGAATTGATACAATATGATGCATTCAGGAAGGAGGATTTGGGGGAAGTGTGCATCAAAGGCGGTGTAAGATGGAGGGACACAAGGGTCTTTCATGTAAATCACTGAGGATAACAGGCAAGGAAAATCCTTGGAAAAAGTTAGGGTCTCCAATTTCTGTTCCTTATTCCTCTTTAGAAAGTGAGGCTACCTTGAAATGCTTTCAGTCTCTGTGAAAGAGGTGTATGTAGGGAGGCCAGGGTCTCCGAGGCCAGGATTAACTGACCAATGGAAAAAAGAAGAGGCAAAAAAGGAGGATATGTTCAGCTCCTGCCCTCAGTGACCACTCCTCACTCCCCAGCCCCCAACCTGTGTGGAGGCTGTGGTGATCTTATTTAATTACACTCCCATCAGAGTGGACAAGGAGCCCTGATGGCTTAGTGGTTTACACATTGGGTTACTAATTGGAATGTCAGAAGATTGAAACCACCTGCCACATCATAAGAGAAAGAAGAGACTTTCTACTCCCAGAAATAGTTAATCTCAGAAACTGACAGAGACATTTCTACCCTGTCCAATGGGTCACTGAATCAGCGTCAACTTGAAGGCCGTGTATTCTTTTTCGGTTTTAGCCAGAGTGTTCAGTAGTAAGAACCAGAGGTATCATCAGTGTGAATCCTGCACAGATGTCCCTATTTACAAAAATACCATCTTAATAAAGTCCCCCTAACCCACTGCCACTCCACAACCCCGCTGTGGTAGTTATATAATCATTTGTCCATGTGAGAGGACTAAGAGTGAAGGGGTGGAGTCTAGCCTGTCAATCAGGTCATAGCCAATGAGACTTCTGTGTAGGTATGGCCTTCTCCTGAGGATTCTGGAAACTTCTGTATTCCTCCTTAGAAGCGGGAGACACTCTTGGCTGACTCCCTGGGAAACATTGAAGCTGACAAGATACATGGAGATAGGCTGATGGCAGCCAGAGCCTCAGAGCTGGAGAAGCCACATGGAGACTCCTGCCAGTGCTGAGATGCTTATACCACCACTGAATCAACAAGACTTCTCAACCACTGGCGTGTGGTCTTCCTGCATTCAGTATCTTTGCATGTGTTTCATGAGCTTGAAGAGGACTTTATAGATTGGTATTGGACATATGGGCTAATATCGGACTTATGGACTTGAACTGGACTGGGCTGGGATGTTTTCTTAATGTACAATTACTCTTTATATAAAGCTCTTTCTTATACACATATGAGTATCCCTGGATTTGTTTCTCTAGTCCACCCAGACTAACACACCCACCATCCAGAATGAAGAAACAGTACACTTTGAGATGGTAACCCACATGAGGTTTCCATCAGAATTTGCTCATATTGGGCACTTAAGTGGTTTCATTGCTTAGTGAGATGAGGATACAAGGCAGAAATGTTGCCCCTGAAATGGGATTGACAGAGTAGTTTACTTTGGCTGAGAGAAGAAAGGAGGTTGTCTCTCTAGGGTTTCCTGCAATCTAGGGATAAGAGAGCAGAGGAGCTCTGAGAGGAAATATCTCCCCGGAACTCCATTTGTGCCCAGCTGTGCACAGGGTGTTAAACTCTATAGAGAGATAGTCTAGAGCAGTGGTTCTCAAACTTCCCAATGTCGCAACCCTTTAATACAGTTCCTCATGTTGTGAGGACCCCCCAAACATAAAATGATTTTCGCTGCTACTTCATAATTGTAATTTTGCTACTGTTATGAATCGGACGACCCCTGTGAAAGGGTTGTTCGAGCCCCAAAGGGGTTGAGATCCACAGGTTGAGAACCGCTGGTGTAGAGACTGTCTAGAGAGACAATTCTAGGCCAGAATGGACAAATGTGCCATTTTTAACCTCATCTTTGAGGTAGTCACCTGTTGAGATGTCTTTTTCCTTTGCTTTTAAGCATCCTTGATTTCGCTACAGTGTATTCATTTTTTTTATGAGAATCTTCCCAGTCCTCTCAGGAGATGCTTGACATGTTCAGGAAGACACAAACAGGAGGGAGTGGAGGTTCCTCAAGTTCACCACTGTTAATGCCACAGCCTATATTTCCTGTAAAACAACTAAACAAGGTTTGAAAAAGCTGCCCCTGAAAAGGTGAGAGCTCAACTTGAATTCCACTGTGAGAAGTTAGGAAGCAAAGCAAAATGCGAGTGAATTGTATTTTAGTTTTTAACATGGCTATGAATGACATCAACACAGTAAATGGATGTTGAAAAAAACCCCACAGATTTGTGGTCTTATAGTTCAAGAGACTAGAAGCCTGATTTAAGTGCACTGGCACTAGGGGGAAATTTTCCATTGGCTTCAGGGAAGATCCTGGCTCTGAGCAAGTTTCCTCAGTCAGTGCCTTCTTGAAACTCAGGTGATGTTTATCTTCCTCCATATTTGCTGGCTTGCTTTAGTGTGCATAAAAAAACAAACAACCTTTAGGAACTAGAGGAAGGTTTCCTCCCTGCTCCCACTACCATGACTCGAATTCTATCTTGCAAGACTGGCTAGACCAGAGGAGGTACACTGGTACAGATAGGAACTGAAAATACAGGGAATCCAGGACGGATGAGCCCTATAGGACCAGTGGTGTGAGTGGCAAAACAGGGAGGGTAAAGGGAGAATGGGTAGGGAAGAGGGAACCGATTACATGGAACTGTGTGTGACCTCCTCCCTGGGGGACAGACAACCAAAAAGTGGATGAAGGGAGACGTCGGACAGGGCAAGATATGACAAAATACCCATTTATAAACTATCAAGGGCTCATGAGGGAGGGGGAGCGGGGAGGGAGGGGAAAAATGAGGACCTAATGTCGGGGGTTTAAATGGAGAGAAAATGTTTTGAGAAACGATGTACAAATGCACTTTACACAATTGATGTGTGTATGGATTGGGATAACAGTTGTATGAGCCCCTAATAAAATGTTATAAAAAAAAAAACAAAAAAAACACAACAACAACAAAAAAGTCAAATCCCTTGGGACTTCATCAATATATTTATGGTGACCACATATATTGTAGAGTAGAAATGAATTCCATAGGTTTCTGTGCTTGTAACTTCTTTCTGTAACTGTAACTGAAGCAAATTGCCAAGCTTTTCTTCTGAAGCACTTCTGGGAGGGTTCAACCCATTCACCTTTTGGTTAATAAGTGGAGCACAGTTTATATCATCCAGGGACTCTTCTCTCTCTGCTGCTCTTTATATTTATCAGAAGTGATTCAATTTAGAATACATCCTATAATGACATGGCAAAGAATATCCCATTTACAAACATCCTATATCCAAATATTCTGCAGTTCTAGTGGCCAGGATTCCAACACATATTTATGGGAGTCATAATTCAATCCATACAACATGAGTTTGTGTGTGTGTGTGTGTGTGTGTGTGTGTTTTAGAAGGAAAAAAAGATCTTTGAATTGAAGTGGCTTCAAAATGTTCATGGAAAAGTGCAATTGAAAAGTAATAAATTTTTCCACAAGCTTTTTGAAACCTCCTGAGATAACTCAATGGATGATCTCTACTTTTCATTTTTGTTTTGTTTTGTTTTTTAAATCAAATACACACAAGCAAACACACATCCAAAATTTACAGCCATCAAATTGATTCCGACTCATACCTACTCTATTGGACCAAGTAGAACTGTCCCTGGAGACTTTTCAGGCTGTAAATAATTACGGGAGCCAAAAGCCTCCTTTTGCTCCCCCCGGAGCAGCCATTAAGTTCGAAGTGCTGATCTTTTAGTTGTCAGTCCAAAGCATAACCCAAAACTTCCTAAAATATATTGTACTGAGATTACTGTATTAAAATTTTCCTATTAAAAATGACACAATCAGAACAAATTAATTTTTTCATTGGAGTTGCTAAGCATTGACATTCTGTTCAGAACATCCTTGCCACGTGAAATATAGTGCTTTAAGATAGTTAAATTGAGATTGAATGATGGTGTAAATTTATAATATTTATTTTCAAGCATAATTTTAAATGCTATCTTCATCTCATGTTAAATGAATTTTCTTTTTTCTGTGTAAGTATTTTTCTATGTAAGTATTAAGGTGACTTTCATGTACACCAGGAACAACACATTTCTAATTTAGTGTCTGGATTTATGGATCCCCGACTTCACTAACTTCTCAATTTATAAACAATGGACAAAAGTTTCACTTAATAGATGTAAACTTTCCTGTTAGATGTGCACAACCTCTCCCAGGGCCCTGTTATAAATCATTGTCACGTTCACAAATGTCCTCATTAGTTATAGCTTTGGCTGTCTGATTTGAATCCACCTTTTATCTTACTATTAAATTCTTATTTATCTTTTTAATATATAACTCATTATGAAAATGTGTTACTACCAAGTGCTGATTTATTAGGATATTGAAATAAATAGTATAACATAATTTTTAAAGGATTTGAATTAGACACTCCAGATTTCTAAAAGCTTTATGGCTAGAAACCAATTCTCAAAAACAAGAAGTGAATTCTATATCCAATATCCTACAAAATAAAACAGAGAGTGCAGCCCAAGAAAAAGTCTTCATATCTTTGACTGCTCTACCAAACACTGAATTGAGACTTTAAGACTTTCCTTTTGAAATAGAGGAAAGAAGCAGGAGGCAAAGGACATTTATAGAGGCCTAAATACAGGTGTGTACATATGTAAATATATGTATAGAACAAAAAGGAAATAGAACTATACTCATATCTACATGCTAAGAATTAAGGTTGCAGATGGACATTTGGTCTTGACTCAAGTACTCCCTCAACACAAGAAAACTTCGTTCTAACAATCCAGCATTC
>NW_022103936.1:1966304-1971744 GCF_000313985.2 Echinops telfairi
AAAACAAAAGACTGTTCTCTTAAACAAATGTGAATAGTTGTTGGCTAGATCTAAGCAGACCTCTAAGGACAGAGAAATATTAGTTCTTGACTTGCATAGATTGATAAGATCACTGTGAACTAAGCCACTTGTTGAATTTGGAGGAGACACCTTGTTTTATATTGGTCCTCTCTTCCACCTATGCTTTTCATCTGATGGGGACACACTCATGCACACTAGAGAACTTGTTGTACAGCTTGTAGGTTGCATATATGTGGATGTTATTTATTGTTTTACTGCCCAGAGAATGATAGATTTGTGTTTATCAGTTTTATGCTGTGGCCTTCTGATGAATGAACAGACTGAATTGCTCCTATACGGGATCAGGGCTAGGTTGGAGGGCACTAAGGGAGGATTAGCATTTTAAAATAATAATATTCACTGTGATGTCGGGCACAATAAAGAGAAAATGGAAATTGAGGCTTTCCTTCTTATAGTCTTCAATTTAGCATATATATGTGGTTCCCTTTTTTCTTTGGGTTCATGTCACATAGATACTTTTTCTTAGGATATGTATGCTGCCCCATTTTGATATTTACAGTAAAGGTTTTATTTTAAAGGATTTCCAGGAGGGGATCCTGATCTCTTCAACCTAGCAGAAATAAAAATGGGATAACCAATTTGAAAGTACAGCACCACTAAAACTTCACCAAAAAATAATTTTCAAATCTCCAACAATTACTTTTATCAGAGGGCAGTGCACGGAGTTTGCATTTTGACCTTTAGAAGAGAGCCAATTCCAGAGAATAATCTAACTTCTTTAATATGAATACTCATTTAATGAATTGGACCAGGATCAAAAATTAAGGTTAGTAGCAATAAATAAAGACCTTAATAAAAAAAGGCCCCCTATTTAGCCCCACAAATAATTACTTTGAGCAGAGAAGAGTCAGCATTGAAAAACAATAAAAACTGATATGTCAAATTCTCATGAGGGTTTTATTCTAGACATGAAGTTTGACACCACCAACACCTCCTTTACAAAAGTGGGGTGACTAGAACATTCAGAGAAGGGAATGCGACTGGAAGCAGACAGCAGACATTGTACAGAGCAGAGAGTCTGACAACAGCGTACTCTAGGAGAGGACAAAAATGCCATAGGAGGAGATGCCCTGCACACAAAACTGCGGACAGCTAGAATGCTCCGTAGAAGGGAGGATAGCAAGACTTCATCTCATTTACTCTAAACATGTTTTCAGAAGGGACCAGGCTTTGGAGAAATGACATCATGCTTGGTGAAATATAGGGTTATAAAAAGAAACAGATGAAAAATCATCAACGAGATGACTTGAAATAGTGGCTACAACAACAGGCTCAAACATGGCATTGATTATGGCAGGGATGACTTATGACCTAGTAATGTTTTATTGTACATAGTGTCCCTATTACTTGTAATTCAGACTGTGGCACCTAACAACAGTGTTACTGAAAGACAATGGATGCTTGAGCGAACCTAGTTTGAGAGGGAAGGATGTTTCGTCCCATTTGATAATAGTGCTTTTAAAGGCTTATTAGGTGAGACCCAGACTTTAAACTGGACTTCTATGTAAAAAGTAAGGCTGAGTAGGCAAATTTGGCAATGCTCCCCAAGGGAGCTGATAATAGAAGACAACTGACTGAAGTTTTCTTTGTTGTTGTTTTTTTTTTTCACCAAGGACTGTGGATCCTTAAATTATTTTTGCTGCTGTGTGCCCTCAAGTTGATTCAAAGTCAGCAACCCGGTAGAAGAGAGTAGAACCTTAGGATTTCCTAGGCTGTTATTTTCTTCCATGCAAAAGCTGATGGGTTCGAACCACAGACCTTTCAGTGAGCAGCCATTTAACCACTGTGACTCCAGGGCTCTTTCCAATACCTGCATATGAAAGTACGGTATGTACACGTTTATGTAAATGAACTATTTCACTCGTTGTGTAATCTTAAATATCTTTAAAATGGAATTTAAACTCTCCCCCTTTTTCCTTAGAGTGCCACATCCAAACTTGTCCCTATAAGAAAATCCCTATACTTATATATCAGTTGTGAAGGTCAATAAGTGGAATGTTAATAATTTTGAGCCTTACCTTGTCTTTCATTAGCAGAACAAAGATCTTTCCCAGGGTAGTTACATGTCTGTCAGCTGACCCTTATGAATGTTTCCTGATTGGGTCTGATGCAATGACAACCTGTGCCCCCTGACACCAAAGTCTATATTCATAATTCCTTGGGGACTTTGTTGCTTTGCTCCCCTTACTGCTCTGTTGCACTCTCTTATGTTATGCCCTGGTGTTGGGGGTCAGAACAATTCCCACACTGTATGTCTAGTGCTGCCTCCTGTAGCACTGTGGGTCAGTAAGGGGATGTGTTAGCTTGGGTAAACTAGAGAAAAAAATTCAGAGACACTCATATGTATAAAGAAAGAGCTTTATCTAAAAAGTAATTGTGCATTAAGAAAACGCCCCAGTCCAGTCCAGCTCAAGTCCATAAGTCCTGTATTAGCCCCTATGTCTGATACCAATCTATAAAGTTCTCTTCACACTCACGAAACACATGCAAGGATGCCGAAGGCAGAATGATCGCAGGCCAGTAAGTGGGAAGTCTTGTGGATCCAGTAGCAGCATAAGCATCTCAGCGCTGACAGGGGTCTCCATGTGGCTTCTCTAGCTTCAAGGCTCTGGCTGGCATCAGCCTGTCTCCATGTGGCTAGTCAGTAAGAATGCCCCTCAGGGACTGAGCATGTTTTCCCCCTCCAACGAGCTATTTATCTCCTTAGTGCCTCCAAATGAGGGAATCAAGCTATGACCTGATTGACAGGCTAAACTCCACCCCTTCACTCTTAAATTAACAACAGATTATATAACAACCACACACATCTTTCCTGACTTTAAGCCACACAATATCCCATTTTCTGTCCGAATTTCTTCCAGTGTATAGGTTCCATAAGAAGTGTTCCAAAGTTCCCATAACTTGTGATGTTATCTACATTTTTATGATTTACACATTTGAATGTCTTTTAATAGTCAATAACACACAAGGAACATCTTTCTGGTATTCTCTGTTTCAGCAATGATCCATCTTACATCAGCAATGATTTCCCTAGACTTACATCCTCAAATCCTTGGCTCAGATCCAGCTTGAATTTCTAAAATCATCATTTGTAAGTTATTTCAGCAAGATCTTACTTACATGCATGTTTAATAATATTGTTCAATAATCTCCAAATTTGATAGAATCATCTTTCTTTGAAATAAGCACAAACATGGATATTTCCAGTCAATTGGACAGGAAGCCCTCTCCCAGATTTCTTAGTACAAACTAGTGAGCATTTCCATTGGTCCATCCATTTGTTGAAACATCTCAATTGTTATTTGAAATAGTGGAATGGATCATGACTGACCTCCTCTCGCGTTAGTAAGAAGAAGAATCCGCCCATGGTGGATTTCCACAAGGTACAAATCAAAGAGGCATCTATCCTCCATCCTTTACCCTCTTCTGTCACCAACCATTCCTCCCATAGTATTCTTCTTCTCTGGTGGGTTTAATAGTACATTGCAATGGCCACACAGAATTTGCAGATAGTACTCATGATAATGGGGGTTTATTAAGGAAGATAACAGGTTACAGAATGGTAGGGATATAGTTCTTTTGTCCACACCTCTTCCTAGCCATACTGGCAGGGTTTTCTCCATCTCTGTCCTCTCCTCTCCTCTCCCCTCCCCTTTTCACCTCTTCTCCACTCCCCTTCCCTCCCCTCAGATCTATCTCTATCTCTAACTGTATATCTAGCTCTGTAATCTCTATCTCTATATTTATCCCTCTCCCTGTCCTCAGACCTTCTATCCTGTTTGTCTCATGGTCTTGGCAGTGATCCTCTGCTGTATCTAATGATCTCAGTGCAGCTTCCCTGCTGTGTCCCACAGTTTCAGTGCTGTGGCCTCCAGTGCCTCTGCTGCCTGCCCCACTTAAAGTAAGGAACTTAAATTCACTGCCTGGTAGCTCTTTTTTCCTCATGGTCATGGTATTCTTCTTCTGGCTTTTGAGATGGCTCAGAAACCCAGTGTAATGACAAAACTGACCAAATCCTAAATTAGAGTCATCTACAACTTATTTGCATGATCCCACCCAGTAATTTGGCAGTTACAAAGACCATGAGTAGACCAGACATACCAAGTAATTTCACTTCACTGTAGTATTCCACCAATTCCTGGAGACTTATTTTTTGCTAATACCTTCATTACAGCTTGGATTTCTTCTTTCGATGCCATCAGTACTTGACCATGAGTTACCTGATGAAATGTTTGAATAACAATAAAATGTTTTTTGGTGCAGTGACTGTGGGTGATGCTTCCTTTGTTGTTCAATATTTTACACATAGAATCTTTCAATAATGTGATACAATGCTTCAATTTTTAAAAGGAGAAAAGCAATGATGCAAGAACATATATAAAAGAATATCAAAAGCCTACAGCTAGGTGAAGAAAGCTAGACAAAATAATACAAAATAATAATACATCATATTATTCCAATATAGGATAGGCACCTGGGAAAGGCCAGATCATTGTTTTACAGTGGATTGAGATGAAGGAAAGAGATTAAGTACAAAGGGAAATGAGGGAACTTTTTGGATATGTTCCATATTGCAAATATGGTGGGGGTTACATAACTGATAACATTAATCAAAACTCAACAATCTGTGTATTAGAAAAGGATTAATTCTATTGTACCTAAACTATACCTCAATAAACCTTATTTTAAGAATTCAAATCAATAGAGAGAATCTGAGATGACGAACCATGCAGATGAAACGAATATATATATGAAAATCCTGGAACCCAGGGCTTCATAAGAAGGATAAAGAAGCAGACCAGATTCCTATGAGATGCAGAGACTCAATGAAAACAGAGAACAAGGAGGCCTACCGAGCTGCAAAATGCCAAAGAACCCAGCCTGGCCATTTTGACTCATTGCAAGCAGCATTCCATTCTGAGCAGAAACCAGGGAACTAGTTCCACTCACCCAGGACTGCACCAGCACCTACAGGGGTGATTGGAGCCCAGAAGGATGTGATATTCCCTATTACCTAACATAATCTCTTGATCATCAGAGGCATGACCCAAATCCCATAGATCATCCATCTGAGGATTAGTGAACTTCCCAACCCCACTGCCAAGGTGTGCCACTGCCATCCTTTCCTTCTCTTTCTGTGTATTTCTTATTAGTCCTTCCTCTCCATACTTTTTTTATCATTAGAAGTAGAAGCCCAGCCCATCAATGCCTTCAGGATTACCATCACCACCCATACTCCTCTGGTCAATGTGTAAGGAGCATTATGTTCCCTCTGTAGCCATGTTTAGCAGGCAGTACTTTCACCACTACTGTGCTTTTTTCTCCTCTCACCTCTCCACCCACTTTGTTTTTCTGTTTC
>NW_022103936.1:1972949-1974268 GCF_000313985.2 Echinops telfairi
GCAGCTTGATGACCTCATCTGTAGGTGTTAGGGATAAAATAGTTCGCAGGAGACAGGACATACATTCAGTCCTTGTGAGACATCCTCATTGAGAAGCAACATGGAGACAGGCTGATAGCAGCCAGAGTCTCAGAGCTGAAGAAGCCACATGGAGGCCCTTGGCAGCACTGAGATGCGTACAACGCCACTGGATCCACAAGCCCTCCCACGCACTGGCCTGTGATTTTCCTGCATTCAGCATAATTGCATGTGTTTCATGAGCCTGAAGAGGACTTCATAAATTGGTATCAGACAAGGGGCTAATATTGGACTTATGGACTTGACCTGGACTGGGCTGGGATGTTTTCTTAATGTACAATTACTCTTTCTATAAAGCTCTTTCTTATACACATATGAGTGTCTATGGATTTGTTTCTCTAGTCTACCCATAGTAGCAAGTTGTCTCTATAGATTCACCCATCCTGTGTTTCATATACTGGAAACAGAGAAAAATGCATAACAGAGAGTCAAGGAAGCTACCAACAATAGCAATATACAATAGAGATAAACCCCGATATGAAAAAAAAAAACCCACAGAAAATATTGAAAACCAGATCAAGCACAAAGAATATAAACAATCTCTTAATAGCTACTTGGATAGCAGGCATGCTTTGCCTTCTGAGGACTGGAAAAATCAGTCACCATATGCCAGAAAATAACTGTTCACTAAGGAACTCTTCCAGAAACACTAACCTTTGTTTAATATGTTATTGATTTCCAAACTGTTAAGTATGGTGTAGAGCAGCAATAACATGTGATACCACTCATTACATCAGTTAATACTTTGTTTATTAGAACATTAACTTTCCCCACAGGCAATTAACTGAAAAAT
This sequence comes from Echinops telfairi, assembly GCF_000313985.2. Classification (NCBI taxonomy): domain Eukaryota; kingdom Metazoa; phylum Chordata; class Mammalia; order Afrosoricida; family Tenrecidae; genus Echinops; species Echinops telfairi. Next base: position 1,973,821 of record NW_022103936.1, read on the forward strand.
TGAGTATGAGTGTGTGTGTGTGTGTGTGTGTGTGTGTGACTTATAATGAGAGATTTCCATGTGAACATTAGTCAATAATTTTTAGATGTATTGTGGGAGCTATACAGACATCACAGCCTCCAGTCATTCTTCCATCTTCCTAGAAGAAACAAGCCAGTGTTATGTATGTATAAAGCCCCTCTGAGTTTACTGAGTGAACCAACAATCAACCAATAAAACACACTGTGTCATCTATTGAAACATCACATTTGTGTGTATGCAGGTGAAAAATTTGGGACTAGAGTAAGAAAAGAGTTTGCAAATACACATTAAAAATTACACCTTTCTTCACTGTTGTTGTCAGGTGAGGTTCATGTTTATTCCTTTAGATGAGGGGTGGAGTGACATATGGAAAAGCCTACTTTGGGGTCCATCAGATCTGGTTTAATCGCAATGATTCCAAGCACAT
>NW_022103936.1:1975872-1977008 GCF_000313985.2 Echinops telfairi
ACAGCATCCTATTTAAAGGGAAAAAGCTTGAAGTTGTCAAGGATTTCATTATACATGAATCCACAAGAAATCAATAGAAGTGTGGCATTGAGCAAATGTCCTGCACATGACCTCTTAAAAGTGTAGAAGAGCAAAGGTGTCACTTTGAGGACTAGGGTGCACCCAATCTAAGTCACGATATTTTCAATGACCTCATAGGCATGTGCAAGTTGGACAATGATTAAGAAAGACCGAAGATGAATTGATAGCTTTGAATTATGTTTTTAGCAATGAATATTGAAAATATAAACTACCAGAAAAACAAACAATTCTGTTTTGTAAGAGGTACAGTTTGAATGCTCTTTAGAAGTGAGGATAAGAGGCGTTGTCTTACCTTCTTTGGACATGTTATTGTACTTGGTTAAGTAGAAGGTCAGCCAAAAAGAGGAAGAGTGGCTCAAACAATGAGCTCAAACAATTCTTAGGATGGCCAAGATTTGGGTGCTGGCTTGTTTTGTTTTGTTGTAGTATGAACCTACTCTAGGGCACATAGCAACATATCAATGAATGCACTTTTATTAATCACGTAATAATAATACAATATTTGTAATAAATTAAAGCCTCAAATTCTGTGACTTCCAGAATAATTCATCTTCTAAAAAGCTGGGTAAAGACTGCTGCTAAATTGGGAAGTCACAGGGTTGCATTGGGAGCTAGCATGAAGTCTGTCTCACATCACGGCATAACCTATCCAGACTCTTCCTCTTGTTGTCTTCTTTCTATGAACAGTCTCCCAGCCCCTGTCCCATCCCACACAAAACCAGTATCCATCATTTTGTATGTATACATTTTTGTTCTTCTCCTTGTTCTAATACTATCAATGGATAAGACATAAGGCTTCCAAGAATTCAGATCTGTCCCAACCGTTCCTTTTCTGCTGCTACAAGTTATTATTACCTCTGTGCAAGATATTAGCTTGGATCTTCCTATCACTCAGGGTCGATTTAAAACAGTGACCTTGATTCCACCTGGATTCTAGGCTCCTTGGTCTATTCATGCCCCAACTACCTATCGCATACTTTATCTAGTTATTTGCAATACACTACCTCTCTCTTATTTCCCTCTATGTAAAGTCAAACTCTTATTTAATCCTGTCA
>NW_022103936.1:1997308-1998412 GCF_000313985.2 Echinops telfairi
CCTTTGGCTTCCTCCCCTAATCTGGAAGACCTATTGCCTGTCAAAGTCCTACACAAGGGCTTGAGAATGTTAGATCCTCACAATAGCTGGAGGACACTAGGGCTAATTACCAGGATTGCAAGGAAAGAACCAATAATTCCACAGCGCTTTTAAAATGCTGTTTTAGAAAGTCCTGCATGAGCTTTCCCAAGCTGACTCCAATCCCAAAGCTAGATGACCGGCTGAAAGAGATGCAGGAAACAAGGGATTTTCCCGCACCCACTTTGACTCCAAGCAAGGCATTCAAAGGAGTTTCTGCAGGTAGGCAGATTCCTTCAAATTTACAGGAACAGATAAAAACTTCACCGTGAAAACTTTAACCCTTGCCGTGACTGGAAACAAAACTTTGACCAGTCTTATCTGAAGAATACAGTCTGTTCTTAAAAGTAAAGCATGCCAAGTGACCAGGAAGGCAGGCCAAAGCAAAGTTTTCCCTGTAAGAACCACAGTTTGAGATAAAAGGACCAGAACTTCATATCCCTCATAAAATAAACCTGTGAAAATGACTATGGAGAATGGTACCTCCCACTAAAGTTACGGAAAAAATTAAAAAGAAGGTGATTTGATGATTTTCAGATATAGATCGGCAAGCCTTTCTTTCTTTAAATCCATGCCTGGAAGCTTGTTGAAACACGTCAGTGCCATACAACACGCAATCCTCCCTGACAGATGGGCCGTGGCTGTGCATGAGGTGCATTGGCCAGGAAATCAACCTAACTAAGCCTTCTGCCCACTTTCGAGTACTTAATCTAAATCTGCAAAGTAGCTGGTGATTTTCTCATCTCAGGCAATAATTAGATAGAACTTACTAGGATCCACCCCATACAAGATCATCAGCATCAATGCCATCATGGCCAACCTAACCATCATCAACAAATCATCCAACCTTCAAAGTCATGTCCGAGAACCTGGACTCTGATTCCCAAGTAATTGTGTCTATTTCAATTCTGATCCAGTTCCATCAGTTCCTGACTTCCTATACCCTTTGGCCATTTCCTTTATCCTCCGTGGGAACCCAGTTTATTTTGAGCAAAATCTACTCCATCTTCCATACCTCAGGCAGGA
>NW_022103936.1:1999948-2001794 GCF_000313985.2 Echinops telfairi
AAAAAAGAAAGCACATGCCATCAGGTTATACCACCTATTACTTTCAAGGCTGTAATCAAATTTGTTATTTTATACATCTTAAACTTCTACTTACTTTCAAAGGAAACAAAAGTCCAAAAGTTGGCAATATCAGTGTAAAAGTGAGCAAATCAATCATATCAGTGAAGGTGTTCTTGAAATTGTCCGTGTTGGGGTTCAGATAGGACAGAAAGATTGTGTCAAATAAAAAGACACACAAGAGAATAAAGGTAATGAGGAACAAGTTCAGGGAGAGTGAAAGATTGAGAGTTGGACATATTCACTGAGAAGATGACAGTGGTACTCTGTAGTCATAGGAGTATAAAATTGATCATGAAGGGAAGGGAAAAAAGTGGAGATCCCTGGAGTTTATAGCGCTGGGACCTGTAAGAAGACACTAGCAGAGTGTCATTACTACCGATTTTCTAATTAATAGGCATGCTGCCTGTGTTAGGTAGGGTTCTCTGAAGAAATGAAACCAGGAAACTTATGATGTTATATATTTGTGTATATATAGATTTATATAGTGAGAAGGAATATAACAGTTAATTAGTCCATACAGCAGCACAGGAGGGGATTCAATTCATCTCACTTCTGTGGAATAGTTAATATATTGGAACTCCTTCAGCTCACATGGGCTTCTGGTCCAAGGTCAAGGACGCAGACAGCAAAGTTCTCCCTGGGGCAAGGCAAGCAGAATTTGCCCACAGGCAGCAAGCAGCAGGGTGGGTCAGCAACAATCAGTAGGTAGGGAGCTTAGTGAAGCCGGCCCAGATGGGATATCGAAAGGCGACAGGATCCATGAGCTTCAAACTCACACAATGTACACACCAGCAGCATGGGAAGCAGGTCTCAAAGAAGCTTCAAGCTCTAGCGACATGATCCATGGTTTGGCTTAGCCCACTGGCAGTGTAGCTCACAGGTTGAAGCAGAGAAGTGGCAGCACTCATGCTCCAGCACACTCGGATCACCAGAGAGCAAGAGAGATTGGGGCAGGCCTTGAAGAGCCATTTATCTCTTTGCCCTCCAATCAAACTGCTACATTATTAATCCCATGTGTTCCTATTTTCCTGGTTGGCACAATAAACCTAACTACCGCAGTCCATCCCTTGCCAACTTGGCACCTGTACACAATTCTTTAGCTATGTATAATTTCCACACATGAATGAAATCACACTTACACCTAGCATCATACATCTATCATACATATACATGAAAACAAACTGAATCAAATTGTATCTGGTACATCATACATGAGGAAGGGAAAGCTATAAGCACATATAAAAAGAAATACTGACAATCACAAACCTCGCTTTTGCCATTGATCATGTAGTCATAACTGATTGGTAGAACTGCCTTCCCCTGCTACTCATTCTGTATTACCTTCGCTCTCAGCCAGAACCTCAGCTGGGCATGGTTCTTTGGCTGGTGGGGTGACCCAGACCTTCATTCCTGAGGGCTCTGGGTCATGAGACATCCTGGCAGGACTGGGTTGCTTTTGTTTACCATTTACTGTAATCTCAGGGCATGGTAGTCCTAAGAGACAGCCTAGGGAATCTCCTGGATTCCAGACACATCCTTCTTTACCAATATTGTGTAGCGCCAGTACAATTTCTTCTCGGTAATATAAGTATCAATCACACCACTCAGTGCAATGACACTCATCCTGACATGGTGATCCAAAGGCATGAGGAGCCCAAAGTGGCCAGGGGACATTCTTAGCTGCGACTTCAGTGGAATCAGTGTTGTGTTTCTAGGTGGGAGAGTTCTTTCCTTCAGGACTAGGATATCCAGGCCTGAAGGGCATAGGGTTGCTGAGACAGGAAGC
>NW_022103936.1:2003095-2004332 GCF_000313985.2 Echinops telfairi
TATATACCACTTCCATTTGAAGATGGAGTGTTGATGTGCACATTCAACCTTATGACTTTGTGGGTCAGACAATACCCAGTTCATAATGGGCAGCTCAGGCCTCATGGTGACTTGGTGGCCCTTGGTGACGTGTTCAGTCTCCACTACGGACCAGTAACAAGCCAAGAGCAGTTTTTCTAAAAAAGAGAAGTAGTTGTCTGCAGGGGATGGCAGGACTTTCCTCTAAAATTTCAAGGGTCTATGCTGTTATTCACCCACATGGATCTGCCAGAGGCTCCACACTGCATCTTTATCTATGACTGACACCTCTAGCACCATTGGGTCAACTGGATCATATGGTCATAGTGGCAGAGCAGCTTGCACGGCAGCCTGAACCTGTTGCAGAATCTTTTCTTGTTCTGGGCCCCACTCAAAACTGGAGATCTGTCGTGTCTCTGGATAAATAGTTCCGAGCGGGACATTCAAATGAGGGATATGTTGCTTCCCAAATCCAAAGAGACCCACGAGGTGTTCTGTCTCCTGTTTAGTTGTTGGGGGGCGGGGGTGGGGAGCAGATACAATAGCTTATCCTTCACTTTAGTAGGAATCGCTCGACATGCCCCACGCCACTGGTCCCCTAGAAATTTTACTCACGTAGTGGGTGTCTGAATCTTCATTGCGTTGATTACCCACCCTCTTGAACGCAGATGTTGTACCAATCAAACTAGAGTCTTTGATACATCCTCCTTAGTGGGCAGAATCAGCATAATGTCATCAATATAGTGGACTATTGTGACATTTTGTGGAAGTGATTAAGATCCCTTCAGATTAAATTATGGCACAGGGCGGAAGAGTTTATGTATCCATAGGGGAGAATTGTAAACGTATATTGTTTCCCCTGCCAGCTGAAGGCAAACTGCTTCTGGTGGTCCTTCTAGAGTGGTATAGAGAAGAAGGCATTGGCCAGATCAATAGCTGCACACCAAGTACCAAGAGATGTATTAATTTCTTCAAGCAATGAAATTATACCTGGGACAGCAGCTGCATTTGGAGTTCCTACCTGGTTAAATTTACCATAATCCACTGTCATTCTCCAGGATCCATCTGTTTATTTTATAGGCCAAATAGGCGAGTTAAATGGGGATGTAGTAGGAATCACCACCCCTGCATCTTTCAAGTCTTTGACGGTGGCACTGATCTCTGCAATCCCTCCAGGAATATGTTATTGCTTTTGGTTTACTATTTTCCTAGGCTATGG
>NW_022103936.1:2005262-2006201 GCF_000313985.2 Echinops telfairi
CCACACAGAGGCCTCATTGGCTATGACCTGATTGACAGACTACACTGCACCCTTAACTCAAATTGACAGGAGTTTATGTTACTGCCTCACTGCCATTCAATTAAAGCTCTGTAATATTAGATCTCTCTTGATCCACGTTAGTATGTGGAACAAGAGATATCATTACTGATATCAGATGGACCTTGGCTGAATGCAGCAAATGCCAGAAGGATGTTTCTTTGTGTTTTATTGACTATGCCAAGGCATTCAACTGTGTGGATCATTTTTTTAAAAACTATGGATAGACTTGAGAAGAATGAGAATTGCAGAAAACAATCAGGATAGGTGTGCCAAAGGGTTGTATCCTATCACCATACTCATTCAATCCATATGCTGTGCAAATAATCAGAGAAGACAGATTATATGAAGAAAATGTGGCATCAGGATGACAGGAAGGCTCACTGACAACCTGAAATTCCCAGATGACACAATCTTGCGTGCCTGACAGTGAGGACTTGAAGCATTTGCTGATGAAGATCAAGGATTGCAGCATTCTGTATGGAAGGCTCAATGTAAAGAAGACCAGATTCCTCACAACTGGACTAATAGGTAACATCATGATAAGTGGAGAAAGGCTCAAAGTTGTAAAGGAGTTTGTATTGCTTCAATCTATAATCAATGCTCATGGAAGCGGCAGTCAAGAAGTAAAACATGGCTCTGCATTATGTAAACCTGCTACACAAGACCCTTTTAGAGTACTGAAAAGCAAGGATGTTACTTTGAGGACTATGGTGTGCCTGACCCAAGCCATAGTATGTTTAATTGCCTCACATGCATGTGAAAGTTGGGCATTGAATAAAGGAGACAGAAGACAAATTGATGCATTTTTATTTTGGTGCTGGAGAAGAATAAGCAAGTGTCATGGATTGCTAAAAGGCAAATCTGTTATGTAAGAAATAT
>NW_022103936.1:2007830-2009039 GCF_000313985.2 Echinops telfairi
TGCTAAAGGACAAACAATTTGCGACCCTTCTTTGATTGACCTCTTTGCTATTGACTTCCACTCCAAAGGCCTCTCTGCTGATACAGAGCCCTACTCCCGGCCTGGGTGGCAGCCTGTTCAGCTCTCTTCCTTGATTTCCTAGCAGCCGCTTTGTGCTGTCACACCTGCTCTCCTTCCAGGCCCATTTTGGGCTCTTCCACAGGGTCACGCTTGACTACTAGCCATCTTCAGAGTTATAGCCCTTGGCCCATATTCCAGGTTTTTAGAATGCCACCCCCCATATTCTCTCTCTCTCTCTTCTCTCCCTCCGTGATGTTGGCTGCTAATATAAGCAACCTACTTCTTCGCTTCAAGGCTTGGCCCTCAGCAGAATCAAGTTATATTTCCACAGGAATTTGCAGTGCTCTTAATATTTTCATGTGTTGCACAGACAAGAATGACCAAGAGACCTTAATTTCTTTAACTCTGGCACCAAACCACTTAATTTTAAAAAATGTAGTCTTGGAAGAGACAAGAATAATAACGGAATGAGTTGAAACTTCAGGAGGCTTGCATGGCACCACTGAACAGAGAAACAGACACTTGTGGCTACAGGGCCAAGCAACCAAGCAACCAAACAAACAAAAAACTCACAGCCATCGAATTGATAGTGACCCTACACCTACGAGTTTCCAAGACTCTAAATCTTTATGGGAGTAGAAAGCCTTATCTTTCTCCCAAGGAGTGGCTGATATTTTTGAGCTGCTGACCTTGTGGTTAGCAGCCTCAACTGTAACCACTACGTCACCAGGGCCATAGAAAAGAACCCCTAAATCCAGGTTGAGATTATTATCGTAGCCATGCCCTCCTCTGGGGCCTCCCCAGTTTGATACCCAGAATCAGTAAACATTTGCATACTTAAATAAGTGACAACATTTTAGGCTAAAGACTCATTTTACTTTAATCTCTTAGACACCCCCATTCCCTTCACCCTTCTACCCCCATACTCCCATATCACCACTGTCATGAATCCAAGGCACTATCATGAATCCTAGGCAATGATCACATATATGCTTGCCCCACCACAGAAGGACCACATCACACATCACTCAATATTTTATAAGGAGAAAATTGATTTTGTTCTTTCCAAGATCTCCTGAAATACCTTTTCCCTCCTTCTACCCACCAATATCCATAGCTTCATGAGATCTGGGCCAAGATGGGTGGGAA
>NW_022103936.1:2010914-2014723 GCF_000313985.2 Echinops telfairi
CTCCCGCTGAGCTGCTGGTGATTTTGAACCTAGCCCGGGGAGATCACAGCCCAAAGTCTAACCATTACACCACCAGGACTCCTTCATATTTAATATTACAGAGTTTAATTGAATGGCAGCTTTCCTCGGTAACTTCAATATACATAGTAATGAGGCTCTGCTTCACACAGGCTCCAGCGATATCAGCGCCAGTAATTTCTGCATTTTCGCTTACTTTCATGATCAAGTTCACACTCCTGAGACTGCATAGTGCCACCTCCATAATATCCATCTTTCACACCTCCTGAACGTGACTCTTATGCCCTTGATTCCTGCTTGTGTCTTTACAATTGAACGGAAGATGGCTCTTCTGCCTGTCTGGAACTCAAAATGACCAATTTCCAGGGTGTCTTCAGGATGATTCCATTGATGCAATCACTTCTATCCTGATCTTGCCAAGTCCTTTCTATGCGGTAAAAAAATAGGCTTTTGTTTTCCTTTGAGAGTAAACAGAATGCTAAGATCTGTAAGAGCACAGTTGGCTACAGCTAGGAAATGTATGTGAGGTGCAAGCTGATGGCATGTGCTTTAAAGGAACTGTGGCATTTTATGAAAGGGAGAACAAATGCTTTGGGAATGCCAACAGGAAGCAAAGAAGGCACCAACACCACTGTTAGGTTCAGTCATAAACTGAAAAATAGGAGGAAAAAAACCCAGCCCTGACTTTGAGATGCTGCTAGAAAATCAGAGTTCTTAGGCAGTAACCAGTAGACAATTAGAGCAAGGAGCTGATATGAACATACTGCCTGAGTAGACAGAAATGATTTTGCTAAAAATAAATGTATTCCTGGTGAGGATAATGGAAAGGGTATCATGCTGTATGATGTCGAGAAATGTTGGTGTTGGATAAGATTGTAAATCATACACTTGAAACAGTTTCAACAGGACTTCCAGACTAACACTAACTAGAAGAAAGGCAATACCTAGGTCTAAAAATCACCTAATGGAATCCCTCTATGTAGCTCACAAAATTCTGCTCTTTGTGGGGATAATAAGGGACAGGGGAGTATTTTATTCTGTTATGCATGAGGTCTCCACGAGTCAGGGACTCCCTTGATGGCTGTTGATGCCACAATCACTGGAAATACAAAATAAATCTGGATGAATTTTTTCATCATGTTTCTTACGGTTGAGACACAGGACAACCGTAATTAACACAGAACTAAAACAATGCGAATTACTCCATGAAAATGAAATTGTCAATTGTCATAAATATCTACATAGTTGTTACCTTTTATTTCATGCTTCTAGATGATATTTCCAACTCTAGTGGATTCTAATGTTGTATCTCATTACTTATGGCCAGAGGAATATAAGTGGAAGTGATGCACACCTCTTCAAATAATAAGTGTTTCTTCAAATATCATAATATATTCCTCCATATTTCTCTATTCATTTACTACTGGCGTGATGGGGAGGACTCTAATTTCCCCAGGGATGAAAGAAACCGGTGTGCCTTAATGACCGTTAGAAGCAGAGAGGGCCATAGACTCCATGGACCGTAGTTTGAGCGGCAAATAAACTTAATGTTGACACTAAGATACAGTTGGCTTACCCTGACTAATTGGATTTGCATAAAAGACACATAAAACCCCTTATCTTTGTAGGAAATTGATTGGCAGAATCACTTCTCTCACACAGAACTTTTCATTGCGAGGTCAGTGGTTCAAGCGTAGCTGTCATTCGGTGGGAGAATGATGAGGCTGCCTGCTTCCTTAAAGATATAAAAGTCTTGGAAACGTCAAGAGTCAGTTCTTCTCTGTCCTATAGGGTCATTATGAGTTGGAACCAACTCAAAGTCAGTGAGTTTCTTTCACATATACACATCTATAAATATCACTGGATTTGCTCCTCTAGATCACCCCAGTCTAAGACAAAACTCAAGGAAAAGAGATTAGATTTGAATCAGTGGGGGAAACATGGTATTATACTGTGGTCACATAAATTTATGTTAGTGTGCTAGATTTGAAAAGAAAATTTAGGCCTTGATTTTAAAAATCCATAGAATATTTTTGATCCAACAATGGCTGAATCCACAAAGAACTCAGATACAGATGACAGACTATGCATTATTCTTAGAATGAAATCTTCTTCCCATTACAGATAGATTATTTTGTTACTAGAATCAGAAGTTCACTTCATAGTAATCGTGCCACCTATAAATTTATCTGCCCCAGAGATCCTTTCATTGCAGAAATGTAAAGAAATTGCCTGATTTCTCATGTTAAATTTTTCAGCAGATTGAAAATTACTATACATGAAGTGCAAAGGTTACTTGTATTTGTATAGCAATTAGATTGAAAATTACTATACATGAAGGGCACAGGTTACTTGTATTTGTATAGCTATATGAGGATATTTGATGTTGCTAAAAAGAGTTTATGTTGTACACTAGTTTTGTTGTACAAAATTTATGTCGTACCTAGGGTCTCCAAATTCCTTGCTATTCTAACTTTTGTTCCATGATATGGAAATACCCTTTCTGATTAATTTATAGTTAGTTTTTATGATTAAGGAGAACATTTAAAAAAATATTCACTTGGGATGTGACATGAGACAAAACAACTCAAGTTTCCATATTTTTCATAAGTAGTTTTCAATTTCCCCCATTCCCCGAGCAACATGCTTTCATTGATAAAATCTGTGTTAGATTGTATTAAATATCTGTAGATAAAGCAACTGGAATAAAAATATTCTGTGCATGAAATAAACTGAATAAGAGACAGTGGGTATATGGAGAACTAAGATCCATTCTAGATACCGTAATGGATTTTCTTGTTTTAAAATATATCACAAAGTTCTACTTTTACCTTACGTAATATTGAGTTCACCCATTTGTGGGAAACGGAGCCGGGAAGGGAGTGTATGTGGACAAACTCTCAACACTCATATGTTAAGGAGCCTGGGAGGCCAAGGACCACGTGGAGGACCCCTTCACGTTCGTGGATTGGAGATGCTTCCCACTCACATTCTCCTAAGTAAAAGTTATTCCCCATGATGTCCCCATCGTAATGCCAAATTTAAGGTGCTGTTTGCAAACACACTGACTGCACAATTGGAGGTCAACCTACTTGAAGGATATCTGCCTGAAGGTTGTCGACCATCTAAGGTAATCAGAACCTATTGTGTGTCTCACCTTAGGTAGGACCCACTCCTTTCTGATAAGGATAAATAAATAGGTCTTCTGATCATTCGTGTGTCCCTAGTACCTCCCCTTCCTATTGCCTGTATATCGACTTTTCCCCTGAAAGGGAGCTCAAAGACACTTAAGCAAACTCAGGGACGACCAACATTAGGCTGCCATCTTGAATCTAGAGCCCACCCATCTTGTTACCTGTATGCCTTCCTGTCACAGGTGTGTCCCTAGTACCTCCCCTTCCTATTGCCTGTATATATGCCTAGTTCATCCCCCTCTGGCTACATATATTCCTATTGTACAACCCCTTCCTGTTACATATGTGCCTACCATGGCCTATGTGCCCCAGATGATATGAGCTTGTGAGATAATATGACTTGCTCTCTTCTGCTCAGACCTGGCTCTGGAAGTCAGGACTGAGAGGTGAGCCCTTTCATGCTTTGTCTTCTCTGGTGCCTCTTTAATTTACCCCTCAATTACACAACTGCCTCTTAGACCCATTCGGTTTGGGGTAGGCTGGTCTCCGCACCCGATAAATCCTCATACACTTCCTGTCTATGCCCCTTTTCATCCTACAAATAGAACTTTTGTTTCTAACTAATTCACACACACACACACACACACACACACACAC
>NW_022103936.1:2015791-2017624 GCF_000313985.2 Echinops telfairi
GGAGCATGTGCACAGGTACCGATAAGAGATAAGAGCTCACGACACAGAATCCAGGAACAGGAATGGGAGTAGTGATACCAGGAGAGAATGGGGAAAGTGAAGAGTGTAGGGGAGGAAGGGGAAACCATTCCCAGTGATCAGCACATAACCACACACCCCTGCCCAGGAGGACGAACAACAGAACAACCATAGAGGAAGGGAGACAGTGGTTGGTATAAGATATGAAAATAATAATAATTTGTAATTTATCAAGGGATCACCAGGATTGGGGGGGAGGGAGTTAAAAAAAGAGGAGCTGATACCAAGGGATCAATAGAAAGCAAATGTTTGGAAAATAATGATGGCTACATAGGTACAAATGTGCTTGACACAATTGATGTATGTGTGGATTGTGATAAGAGTTGTATGAGCCCCTAATAAAATGATTAAAATAAATAAATATGTGGGGGAAAAAGAAAACAGGAATAGCAATATTAATTTCTGTCAAAATAGACAACAAAGTAAAATCTATCATGAGAGACATAAAAAACAATTTTATAATGGTGAAAGCCAAAATTGAACAAGAAGATATAACTGTAAAAGACATCCATACACTCAATGACTAAACCCAAACTAAACGAACTGCCATCAAGTCCATGCTGATTCCTTGAGACTCTGTGGATGGGGTACAAGTGCTCCCATGAGTTTCCTAGACTGCAACTCTCGATGGAAGTAGAAAACTCCATCTTTCTCCTGCAGAGCAGCTGGTGTGTTTGCACTGCTGGCCCTGGAGCTAGCAGTCTAACTCATAACCACTATGCCACCAAGGCTCCTTTGACTAGAATTGGAATTGCTAAATGGAAAGATGCTCTATAACAGTGGTTGCCAACCTTCCTATTGCCACAACCCTTTAACGCAGTTCCTCATGTTGTGATGACCCCCAACCATAAGGTTTTTTCGTTGCTACCTCATAAATATAAATTTGCTACTGTTATGAATCGCAATGTAAATATCTGATAGGCAGGTTGTATTTTCCATGTTACAAACTGAACATAATTAAAGCATAGTGATTAATCACAAAAACAATATGTAATTCTATATTGTGGCATATTTATTTCTAATTACAAATAAATGAAATTTTGTCTTGAAGCATGGTGTAGCATGGGTAACAGTCCTCACACAGGGTACTCATATGTGGGCATATCTGCACGTGGGCGGACCCATCTGGAGACTGATAGAGGAGGGTGTTTCAGTTCCTAAGACCATCGGAAATATGTGTTTGCCAATGGTCTTAGGTGATCCCTTTGAAAGGGTCGTTAGGGGTCACTACCCACAGCTTAAGAACCGCTGCTCTAAGGATTGGGTTAAAAACTGGTCTATCTCTCCCTCTTTTAATCTCCCCCAAGCCCCTCCCTCCAAAAAAAACCCATGGTAAGCTTTATTGAACATTGGACATTTTTTTGGTGTGTTTCAAATTTTGGATTTTTAAAAATATTATTCCTCCTGTGGCTCATTTGGACCAGCACCTTTTCTTAATATTTAAATTCCAACTCTTGGTTTGACCTGTCACTGTGCTGCTGTGTAATGGGCCATATGGACTGCCTCCTGGATTATGTGTCTGCCTTTCCTCTACAAGGTGAAAGGGGAAACATTTCTTGTCCTAACCTTAGGGATTTAATAAACTGAGTCTAAAATGATCTTTTATGTAAAGAAGTAAGGGAGAGGAAACCGAAATATAACTTACCCTTTTACCACACTCATGATTGCTTGGTCACTCAACTACAACCTGCACCCCATGTTGTTTACAAAGAGGTCAATTTTGTTTTTCAGGCTCATCTTTTCCCTCCCTCTTCC
>NW_022103936.1:2017724-2021599 GCF_000313985.2 Echinops telfairi
AATAACAAAGTTCTCTGGGACAGATACATTTATAGCTAGAAAGATTAGAACTACCAATCTGAGGCCCACTTCTGATTTCAATAACAAAGAAATCCATTGGAAAAGATGGTGAAAGATGACAATGGAGGCTTGATAACTTAGGGACGTAGGATGTGATGAGATTTATCCTGATGATCTTGTACGGGGAGGATCCTAGTAAGTTCTACTTAAATAAGGTTAGTTGTGGAGGGAAAAAAATTATTTGAAGATTAGATTTAGTACTGGAGCATCGGCTGAAGGCTCTTTCGTTTTCTGGCCGATGCACCTCATCCACAGCCACTATACACCGGGCAGAGAGGACTGTGCGTTGTTATGATGCTCAAATGTCTCAGCAGATTTGACAGACGAAGATCGAGTAGAGAGAAAGGCTTGACGATACACATGAAAATCACCTAATAAAATCTTTATGTGTATATCATCAAGTTCAGATCCACAACAATCTGGGGGATAGCACAGGACCAATTAGTGTTGTATTATGTTATGCATGGGGTCAAAAAGAGTCAGGGCCTGCCTTCTTGACTGTCGACATCATCATTACTGGAAATACAAAATAACTAAGGGTGAATTCTTGTCCTCATGTGGCATATAGTTGAGAAACAGGGCACATAATAGGGAACTAAAAGAGAGAATAGTTCTTTAAAACTGAGATTGAGGGCTCACCAATATCTGTGTAATCTTGGCCTTTTATGAGACTCTATAACACAGCCCTTGGCATCTAGTGTTACAACGAATGTAGTTTTGGACAATGGAATACACGTGGAAGTGAAGTACCTTGGCTTCTAGTAATGTCTCATTACTAGAAGTCTACATATACCTGTACACTTTCTTCCCTCATTCAGATGGAGAGGATCCCGAGGGGGACTCTCATGACCCCCAAAATGGAAGAAGCCTGGGTCCCTGAATGCCTGTGAGGAACAGAGCCTTCCGCAGTTTCGCAGTTTCACATGGAGTATAATTTGATCAGGAAATGTGCGTTTATTATCCTGAACCACGCAAATAATGACATTATGATTCAATCGGCTTATCTAGATGTATTTATATTATGCTTGGATGTGGATAAAGGAGAAATAAAACCCTTTCCTTTTATGGATAAAATCTATGTCTCCTTACAGGTGGATTTCTTTGTTACTGTTATCAGAAGTGCACCTCAGATTTTCAGTACTATTCTTGCTAGCTACAAATGCATTTGTCCCAGAGAACCTTGTTCTTTTTGAAATGTAAACAAATTTCCTGGTTTCTCACGGTAAGCATCTGAACGCATTAAAAAAATTTATGCAAGAACTGCAAAGATTACTTGTATTTGCATAGTTTGTTAGGCTTTTAAATTTTGCTTACAAAGATTTAGAGGTTACACCAAATTTCCCAGGATCTTCAGGCACCCTGATATCTGAATCTTTTATAAAATAGAATCATTCCTAACGAATGTTTATGAATATGATATTTGAAAATATGTCCACTTGGGAAGATAAAGCAGCGCAGTTCATGTTTCTGTTTTTTTAATAAATAGTATTTTATTCCATTTGGGGGACTTTATGGAAATTCCAATTTCACCATTAAATGAGTCCAATATTTTTAGGCCATGAATTTCAGCAATTGGTATATATAGTAAGTGCCATAATTTCATTAATGAATTTTTTAATTTAAGTTGGAACTCTATATGTGTTATATCACCTCCCCACCCAAAAAAATATCTTAAGATCCTTCCCATCATGAGCTCACTCTTTTTTGTTAAGTTTGCTTTTATTTATGGTTTCATTTATTTTGACCAAGAACTGAAATACAATCGTGGTAGTCACAATATTAAAAGTTGTGGGAAGAGTGTATGTGAATACTGATCTCATAGTTGAGAAAACATTGATGAACCTTGTTGAGATGGCCATTCAGAAATGTTTATAAGCCTTAGGTTTTAATTTTGCCAAAGTTGTTATCCATCGTGGAGCACTCATCATAAATTTTTTGACATTTAAAATGAAAAAGAAATAGCCTCGTATGCAGTAAATACAAAAAGATCTTACCCTCTTCAAAAACCTTTCCACTGAGCTGTTTTCTTTGTAGTGTCGTAGGTGTGGTCACCTTATCACGCATCCATTTCTTTCTTTTGAACAGTCTTTCAGTTATTCTCAGGATGGTGTAACCTATGCTTAAAATGAAACTTTGAAGGCAATTGTCCCACAAAGGTCTTAAAGTTTATCCAGTTCCTAGTCAATTCACCTAAAACAGTCATCTTCAACTTCATATGGGGTGTTGGGGGTCAAGCAGAGGTTTACATTTTGTTCTTTTCCCCCACAACTTGAGTTGAAGGTAACACACCACAAGCTTCATTTTCATGCCTTTCATGTGAGGTGGAAATATTCCATTGTTGTGTCTTTTTCCCCCCTAGAAGTCTAATTCTTGCAAAAATAACTTTGTTTGCGTCTGTTTTCCTAGCCACTTCACTTCGAGGTTTTACTTTTGGGGTAACTGAGACGGCATTCTTCTGATACGACTGCCCAACATTTGGTTTCCATTTACATGGTTCATATGGTTTCATGAAGAACTCTTCCTCAATGTCTGTGCTGTCAATGGTATCCCATCCTCTGAAATAGCTAGGAGCTTCTTTGGCGTCTTTGCGTCGACATAGAAGAGGTGTGTACAAATCCACCAAGTCAACCAGCGTCTCTATCTGGCAGTTGTCTGGCTGTGGCAGTGGTGTCAGGCTGGGGAGCCTCAGGCAGGCCTGTGGAGGATGGTCTTTTAACAGCTCTTCTGGTTTCTTCGTTGTTCTTCTCTTGCCATCCTGGCGGTAAGCCCAGGTGTCCTCAAGCAGCTTGTCAAAATCTTGCACGTCAAGGGACTTTGGTACGAACTCTATAGACAATGAATCGTCCAGATCGGAGGAGGAATCCCAGGGATGTAGACTGGCTTCCTCCGCGGAAGTCTTATGTGCCAGCTGGGCTTCTGAGAGCTTGGAAAATGGGGTTGACTTTTTCGACGGCTTCTTTCGACAACTCTTTGGGACATGAGTAGTCTTTTTGCGGTTAATTAAAGGGAGAGGCTCCTCCCTAGGATCCGTAATGATGATCTCACTGAAAGGTAGACAACCTCTTCTGATGTTGTCCAGCCCCTCTTTCGGCAACGCCAAATTCCGGCTCTTCTTGGAGGTGGGGAACCTCAGCCTCTCCTGGGGCTTTGCCAAGTGCTGGGAAGGCAGTCCCTCTTCATACCTGGATTTGCTGTTCAAGTCCGAGGGTGTGGCTTCCACATCCGGAAGCCAGGAACCTGGCCTCTCCTGGTCCATGGTGGGGCGGTCTCCCTGCTGTCCAGCGCTTGTTTTCCAGTCACAGTTCCGGTTGCTATGAAACTGAATGCCCACGCGTAGCTAAGATTCTCTGAGTTTGGCCCCCACAGGAACCACATGCACAATCCTGACACTAGGGACAACTTTCTTGGAACTCCTGCAAACTCCCAACCCGCAGCTCATTCTTTTTAATGGTAGTCCCCATTATATGGCACCACTACAGTCTAGTTATTCATTCACCTTTTCATGGACGTTTGGGTTGTTTCTAGTTCAGAGTATTGCAAATAAAGCCGCTTTGAGCATGTGTGTGCAAGTCTCTTCCATTCATCACCTCAGATTAGTGAGAACTCTGATCTCTGTCCCTTCCCACGCCATAGCCTCATAATGCAATAGGAATGTGAGGCAATCATTGGACTCACCGCATTTGATTCCTATCTCTCAGGAATGATAGTCCTTGCTACCTGATGACCACTGCCTTGGCAACATTATCCTATATCCACATTCCTGTCTGTCTATCTATCTATCTATCTATCTATCTATCTATCTATCTATCTATCTA
>NW_022103936.1:2021990-2023824 GCF_000313985.2 Echinops telfairi
AGTGTTTAGTGACTTTTTGTGTTGTTAAGAAGCAGCGTTTGTGATGAAGAAGTCATTGGTCTTGCAAAATTCTATAATGAGATTTCTAGGCTTGTTTCTATCACTAAGGACATCCATCCATCATGATTTAAAATCAGCAAAGGTGTGTGTCAGGATTGCATTCTCTCTTCATATTACCGAATCTGTATGATTAGCAAATAATCAGGGAAGCTGGCTTACATGATGAAGAATGGCTTGGTTCAGGTGCACCTTAGTCCTCTGTCTGGGTAGCCCGCTCCTAACATCAGAGATGCGGCAATAATAGGTAAAGATTATAGTAAAGTCATGGAGAACATGAGAGATACAAAAGAGATTGAAATAATGGAGTCAGACACATTTCATGGTAGCATGCTCACCTCAGCCTCCCTTGGTGGTCCACGTGGAGATGGGAGACATGTGGGCCAGAGAGAGCTGGAAAGAGGAAGGAGGACAAGGGGAAAGGAGACAGGGAAGCGAGGACCGGGGGAGAGAGGACTGGAAGAGCGGAGAGGGCTCGGGAAGCAGGGGAAAGAGCTCTTTATTGCTAATCAAGGCTTATTTCTTTATGGGGCGTGAATACAGGTAACCACACACTTCACAGGAAGGGGCTGTACAATAGGCCATACAAGGAATAGGAGGGAGATATACAATGAGCATAAGTGTAACAGGAAGGGGATGAGCTAGGGGTTTACACATGATAGGAAGGGGAGGACCTAGGGGTATACATATGACAAGATGGGCGGACCCGAGATTCATGATGGTGACCTAACCTTGGTCACCCTTGAGTGGGCTTGACCTTCCTGGGCTCTCCTTCAGGGAAACAATTTACTACTATCCTTATCAGAAGGGAGTGTGCCCTACTTATTGCGGGATAAACAGTGGTGTCTGCTTGCTCAGATGGCTGATAACCCTTAGGGAGAATATCCCATGACCTACTTCTGTTGATCTCCACGTGTATAGTCATTTTCCACGTGTAGCAAGCAGCTAAGTTTGGCATATATTTTGGGGAGACAACTTGGGAGAAATTTTTCTGTTTCCCACAGTCCTCAAAGTGACATCTTTGATCTTAAACAGTTTAAGGAGATATATGACATGTTAGATCCATTAATTTCGACTCCTTATTCTTCATTGCAATGGAGCCCTGGTGACATAGTGGGTTATGCTTTGAACTGCTAACCCCAAGGTCAGTATTCACAACCATCAGTCGCTCTGTCAGAGAAAAATGAAGTTTTGTACTCCCATCAACAGTTACAGACTTGGTAACTCACAGAGCCAGTTTTACTCTAGTGCCCTAGTGACCCTATGATTCAGCATCAACCTGATGTCAGTGAGTTTGAGTTTGAGAACCTGCATTGCAGTCTGAGTAGCTTAGATTTATTTTGGATCATATCATCAAGGGTTATAGTAATTCACATGGTGCATAGGAGTATGAAATAAAGTGAAAATGAAGCTCTGCACAAGAGGAAAATCTACTCACAGCATATTGTAAGCTAATTGTGTGTACTGTGTTGAAGATTAATACAGATGCAGATATCATCTAACAATATATAAAGTATTGCAAGCAGTATATGCAGCATTGCAATGACTTTGAAGATATTAAACAATTAGTGAAGCAAAGCAGATAGACAAAATTCCATGTACAACGATATTTAATCTCATTTTACATCAGCTTTTAAATGAAATTATACAATGAACTGCCTATGCTTCGTAGATCATGCCCAATAGTCAGTAGAATAAAACAAGGTGCTCGATATTGAGCTTTAACTTATGAGTTTGATTAATTGAAAACCAGAGAACCCATTCCACTGCTAGATGA
>NW_022103936.1:2024676-2026947 GCF_000313985.2 Echinops telfairi
TTTTAAATTCTATACCATTGGCTAAATGAATGACACTATTAAAGTGTAGTGGTTACACATTGGGCTGCTAAAAACAAGGTCAGCAGTTCAAAACCAGTAAGCAGTTCCACAGAGGAAAGATGAGACTTTCTACTCCTATGAAGATTTTCAGGCTCACATATTTACAGGGGAGAGTTCTATCCTGTACTATAGGGTTGCTATGACTCATCATTGACTTCATGGCAGTGGACGTGATGCCTCAAGGAGATGATTGATAATAGTCTCTAATGTGAAAAGACAATGATTTCTCTAAGGTGAATCAGAGATATATATTAATCATAGATGCATAAATTGATTTTGATCTTGCCCTTAATTCTAGACCTAATCAAGGAACAATTAGTTTTTGTGGCATGGCAATGCTTGATTTTCAACATCATGAAGAGATCACTGAAGATAAGGGTGCTATAGCAAAGTCTGGTGTACTACATTGTGCCCGGCTAGCGGAAAGAATAGTGTCTGGTGTCTTAAAGTCTTGTTTTCAAGCAAGCAGTCATCTAATGAAGCACCAACTATGCCCTCATGGAAGAAGCACACAAGCCAGTGTGATCCAAGGATTCTAAATAATATAATCCAAATCCGAAGGAAGGAATGGTGTCAGAGCTTAAGTTGTGAACACCTAAGTTTCACAATGCTATCAATGACATTGGAAGCCCCAAATACAATTTCAGAGTCTACCCATTGAATAAGCCTCTGTTGGATCACCTGCAATCATGGTTGAGTAATATGAATAGCCATGTTATCAGGCAGAGAGCATTGTAAGTCAATTATGGGAAACATAGTTAGATTAAAAGGTAATATCTTATCATTGGATATCCCTTTTGACCCGTTTTAAAGCTGTTTCCATATTTTAAAAATAAAGGGAAATACCTGTGGATTAAGCCCTTTGGTAGTCCCCTCTGACCAAAGAACAGGTATGCGAATACCCTTCCTAACAGGCAGAATGCATTGGAAAGTGGATTGTTACAGAAGCAATTAGGTTAAAATCCAGCACCCTATCATTTGATATTCTTTATGATCCAGCTGAATTTGTTCTAGATTTTAATATTGTCTGATTTTGTTTTTACTTAGTTTTTATCTGATTTACAGTTTGATTCTTGTTAGTTTTCATTGACTTGTTTTTTCTTTAATGTTTTTCTGTATATGTACTCCAGGACAGGTACATCTATATAGTAATGGTATTAATGGTTCCGTGGGGTGTGGCATGGAAGTTGTGGAGAAATTGGGAGCTAATTATGATGAGTAAAAGAATGAAGAAAATGTTCTAAAACTGGCTATAGTGATGATTGTACAGTTCTTCTTGATGTGATTGAATTGTATGTTATGTGAATTGTATGCTAATAAAACTCTTAGAGAGAAGAAAGTAATCCAAAACCATTAACATAAAACAACAATTGAGCCAAATAGCCAAGGAAGAGGAAAAGAAGATATAGACTACCAGGAAATTAAAAGTAATAATAATCAGAACAAAATTAACAATATCAAGAAAAACCATAGAAAGAATCCACACACTGGCCTTATGAAAGGAACAGTAAACTAGACACGCCACTGATGAACAAAAACAACAACAAAACAAAATCAGAAGATACTATCGTCAGAACAAGGATTTGACTATAACTGATTACTATTTTAAAATGTGGTCCAATAAACTTGAAAATTTGGATTAAATGGACAAAATGTCTGAATTATACTACTTACCCATACTAATACAAGGGGAGGTAGAAAATTTCAACAAAACCATTACAAAAGAAGAGATTGAAGTTGTCATTTAAACACTTGAAACAACCTGGGAGCTCAGGACCATAGTCTTGGGGACACCAAGGTCAATTGGCATAACACCGTACACAAAAACAAGATTCTATATCATACTTTAGTGAGTATCAATTAAAGTCTTAAAAACTTCTCAGCAGTCATCTAAAATACAAGTACTGGCCTCATGCTGTCCAGAAGGAAAAATAGTGATGGAAATCTATGGAAAACAGAAACAATGGACTAATGGGCCTTGTGAACATCAGTTGCCTTTATGGGTCCTGGCTCCCACTACCCACTGCTCTGAAAGGGATCAGTTTATAAGACCTAGGTTAGAATGGGAGAAAAATGTGGAACAAACTCAAAATAATTAAAAACAAAAACAATAAAAGCCCAGGCTTACTGATTGGATATAGACTGGTAGAACCACTGAGACTATGCCCCTTATCATTCTTCAGGTCTGGAAATGATCCTTTTACCCTTACC
>NW_022103936.1:2027773-2030285 GCF_000313985.2 Echinops telfairi
TCTGTTTCTCTACACGTACAAAGAGAAAAAGAAATGAAGAAAAATGGCATTTATAATAACACCCAAATCAACAAAATACCTAGAAATCAACCTAACCAGGGACCTAAAAGACTATACAAATTTGAAAATACAAATATGTAGTGCAGGCGCATATATTCATTAAAAATACTCAGGCAAAAATAGATTTCTCCATCAATATTTCTTTTTGGTGTTTTCCTCATTTTTTATGGTGTCAATAAAATTATTTTATAATGATGGCAATAAAACCCTAGTCACATAATTCCAACACATGATTGATCTTCGAGTTGTTGCCAGTTAAGTATAATTTCTCTTTAAAGTTGTTATTTCCCACTATTTGTATAAACAATAATTTTTATTGCATTGTGATCTTATGAGTCTCTTAACCTATATGAAGATACACATTTACACACATGCACATACACACACACACACACACACATACACAAGAAGTCACCCTGTTAGTCCCAAATTTTGTGGTTACAGTTGCAACATTTTGATTTTCTGAGCCTGTGTGATAGTAAAGATTCCAGAGTGAAAAAAAAAAAAGATTCCAGAGTGATACAAAGGGGTTGCACTCATCTACTCAAGGAAATTTTGACAGTTCAAATCCACCCGGGTGCACCAAGGATTACTTTACTTCCATATCATTACAGCTATTGAATATTTTATGCACGATTCTACTCTGAAACAGGTGGGGTATCTATGACTTTGACTTGATTCAATAGCAATGGCTTTTTGCTTTGGATTGGTTTGGATCTGTTTGGTCTCTCTTATGTAGCTATGGTTCCCTCTGATCACTGCTGATGCTGTCTAAGCAAATAGAAGGATGTACCCAAGCGAAATGAGCCAAAATCTTTAAGAAAACCCTAGGAAATGAAATCCAGTGGCATATTTAAAGGATTGCACATCATGACAAATGAGGAGTTACTCCAAGCAAACAAGGGTGGTCTCATATCTGAAAACAAACCAACACACACTATAGTAATAAAATAAAAGAAAAAACATATAATCATCCCATTTGCTGAAGAAAAATGGATGATAAAAATCTAACATCCGTTCATAATAGAAACAATCAAACTGGGAATGAGATGGAATATCCTCAAATTGATAAAGGACACTTCTGAGAAACTAGTTACTAAGATTACATGCAGCAGTGAACAACTGTAACTTTCTCCCTAAGATCAGCAAAAAGATAAAGAAGCACATTTTCTCCACTTGTATTCCACAGTGTACTGAAAGTTTGAGCTACTTGGGAAATTAGGCAAGTTTTAAAAGAGAGAGAGAGAGTTCAAATTGTAAAGGATGAAATAAAACTATCTGTTTGCATATGGCTTAGGTATGGAAAATATAGATAATATCTATCCACATACACATGAATCCAGTTAAGAACTGCACCAACTTCTTCAGTACACAGAGTCACTGTACCAAAAAGAACTAGTGGATATACAACCATTTCAAGAGACACCATACGATGAAGAACCAATGATATTGAAGGGAGAATTCCAAGCTGCACTGAAGGCATCAGCAAAAATCAAGGGTCCAGGAACTGACCCTTGTTTCAACAAGTTGATCAACCGCTGGAAACCCTCATTCACCTACGCTAAGAAATTCGGACAGCAGCTACTTGGGCAGCTGACTGAAGGAGATTCATATTTCTGTCCATTTCAAATAAATGTAACCTATCAGGATGCATAAATTATTGACCAATATCATTGATATCCATGGAAGTAAATTTTTTCTTGAGATAATTCAGTGGCTGCAGCAGTACGTCAACAGGGAGCTGTCAGAAATTCAAGTTACAATTAGAAAAGGATATGGTCAAGGTCTATCACTTCTGAAGTCAAATGGATTTTAAGGTTTATGCCTTCTGAAGTCAGATGAATTTTGGCTCAAAACAGAGAACACCATAAAGAGATTATTTATGTTTTATTGATTATGCCAAGACCTTTGACTATGTAGATTATAACAAAATGTGGGAAATATTGAGAAAAATCTAAAATAGGGAACACATCATTGTGCTTATGTGAAACCTGGACAAGGCTGACAAGAGGCAAGGATGTCAAGACTGGGTCTCACAAATTTTGACCATGTTATGCACAAGAGACAGGTTGTTGTTGTTGTTGTTTTTCACAAAGGGGGCTATTGAATGGTTTAGAATCAAGAAAATTGGGCATCAGTGTTATTGTATATCGGGGTTGTATCATTTCATCATATTTATTCAGTCTTTATATGGATCAAATAACCTGAAGAATTAGAAACTGTGAAGACAAATGAAGCATCAGGATTGGAGGAAGGCTTAACAACCTGCGATATGTTTCATTTGGCCAGACGTCCCGCTTTTGGCGGGACAGTCCCGATTTTTAACAATTTGTCCCGCTACCCGCGGCGTTTTAAAAAAGTCCCGATTTTTGGAAAGAATGCACGACAAGCTAGGGAACAGCAGGAGAACGGGAAGGGAATATACGGTTTTCAGCTGCCATGTGGCTATTTC
>NW_022103936.1:2030385-2031753 GCF_000313985.2 Echinops telfairi
GGAGCCTTGGTGGCATAGTGGTTATGAGTTAGACTGCTAGCTCCAGGGCCAGCAGTGCAAACACACCAGCTGCTCTGCAGGAGAAAGATGGAGTTTTCTACTTCCATCGAGAGTTGCAGTCTAGGAAACTCATGGGAGCACTTGTACCCCATCCACAGAGTCTCAAGGAATCAGCATGGACTTGATGGCAGTTCGTTTAGTTTGGGTTTAGTCATTGAGTGTATGGATGTCTTTTACAGTTATATCTTCTTGTTCAATTTTGGCTTTCACCATTATAAAATTGTTTTTTATGTCTCTCATGATGGATTTTACTTTGTTGTCTATTTTGACAGAAATTAATATTGCTATTCCTGTTTTCTTTTTTTCACATATTTATTTATTTTAATCATTTTATTGGGGGCTCATACAACTTTTATCACAATCCGCACATACATCAATTGTGTCAAGCACATTTGTACCTATGTAGCCATCATTATTTTCCAAACATTTGCTTTCTGTTGAGCCCTTGGTATCAGCTCCTCTTTTTTAACTCCCTCCCCCCCAATCCTGGCGACCCCTTGATAAATTACAAATTATTATTATTTTCATATCTTATACCAACCACTGTCTCCCTTCCTCCATGGTTGTTCTGTTGTTCGTCCTCCTGGGCAGGGGTGTGTGGTTATGTGCTGATCACTGGGAATGGTTTCCCCTTCCTCCCCTACACTCTTCACTTTCCCCATTCTCTCCTGGTATCACTACTCCCATTCCTGTTCCTGGATTCTGTGTCGTGAGCTCTTATCTCTTATCTGTACCTGTGCACATGCTCCGTTCTAGTCCCAAATGAAAGGCATTAATGGGATCATGTTAGTGGGGGATGAGGAAGTGTCAAGGAACCAGAGGAATATTGTGTGTTTCATCAGTACTATACTGCACCCTGGTTGACTCATTCTTTCCTTGAGGCCCTTCTGTGAGGGGATGTCTCATTTTCTACAGATGGGTTTTGGGTCTCTGCTCTGAACCCCCTCAATCACAGCGATATGAATGTCTGTTTTGGGTCTTCTGATGCCTGAAGACAGAATGGAGTGAGCCACCTATGCCTATAGCAGCAGAAAGAGATGGAATTTTAGAGTCCATGGGGAAAATGCTCTGTTGAATGAACGCAGTTTCTATGACTTTTAAACAGATTAGTATTTTCAATAAGCAGTTATTGTAACCTTTAGAAACACACAGGCCTTTCCCAGGTAGTGCTTACATTCGCCAAAGGGAGGCAAAATGCTAGCACTGTGTCCTTTGCATTTGCTCTCAGTGCTGTGGGGCTGGAATGCTGTTGCTGTTTTGTGGCAATGGGTTTATATCACTTCCTGATGATACATTGGTGTTAAGGAA
>NW_022103936.1:2032348-2034584 GCF_000313985.2 Echinops telfairi
TGTGTGTGTGTGTGTGTGTGTGTGTGTGTGTGTGTGTGTGTGTGAATTAGTTAGAAACAAAAGTTCTATTTGTAGGATGAAGTGTATGAGGATTTATCGGGTGTGGAGACCAGCCTTCCCCAAACCGAATGGGTCTAAGGGGCAGTTGTATAATTGAGGGGTAAATTAAAGAGGTTCCAGACAAGACAAAGCATGAAAGGGCTCACCTCTCAGTCCTGACTTCCAGAGCCAGGTCTGAGCAGAAGACAGCAAGTCATGTTATCTCACAAGCTCATGTCATCTGGGGCACACAGGCCATGGTAGGCACATATGTAACAGGAAGGGGTTGTACAATAGGAATATATGTAGCCAGAGGGGGATGAACTAGGCATATACAGGCAATAGGAAGGGGAGGGACTAGGGACACACCTGTGACAGGAAGGCATACAGGTAACAAGATGGGTGGGCTCTAGATTCAAGATGGCAGCCTAATGTTGGTCATCCCTGAGTTTGCTTAAGTGTCTTTGAGCTCCCTTTCAGGGGAAAAATCGATATACAGGCAATAGGAAGGGGAGGTATTAGGGACACACGAATGATCAGAAAACCTATTTATTTATCCTTATCAGAAAGGAGTGGGTGCTACTTAAGGTGGGACACACTATAGGGTCTGATTACCTTAGATGGTCGACAACCTTCAGGCAGATCCTTCAAGTAGGTTGACTTCCAAGTGTGCAATCAGTGTGTTTGCAAACAGCACCTTAAATTTGGCATTACGATGGGGACATCATGGGGAATAACTTTTACTTAGGAGAATGTGAGTGGGAAGCATCTCCAATCCACGAACGTGAAGGGGTCCTCCACGTGGTCCTTGGCCTCCCAGGCTCCTTAACATACGAGTGTTGAGAGTTTGTCCACATACACTCCCTTCCTGGCTCCGTTTCCCACAAATGCGTGACCTCAATATTAAGTAAGGTAAAAGTAGAACTTTGTGATATATTTTAAAACAAGAAAAACCATTGCGGTATCTAGAATGGATCTTAGTTCTCCATATACCCACTGCCTCTTATTCAGTTTATTTCATGCACAGAATATTTTTATTCCAGTTGCTTTATCTACAGATATTTAATACAATCTAACACATATTTTATCAATGAAAGCAAGTCGCTTGGGGAATGGGGGAAATTGAAAACTATTTATGAAAAATACGGAAACTTGAGTTGTTTTGTCTCATGTCACATCCCAAGTGAATATTTTTAAAACGTTCACCTTAATCATAAAAACTAACTATAAATTAATCAGAAAGGGTATTTCCATATCATGGAACAAAAGTTAGAATAGCAAGGAACATGGAGACCCTAGGTACGACATAAATTTTGTACAACAAAACTAGTGTACAACATAAACTCTTTTTAGCAACATCAAATATCCTCATATAGCTATACAAATACAAGTAACCTGTGCCCTTCATGTATAGTAATTTTCAATCTAATTGCTATACAAATACAAGTAATCTTTGCATGTATAGTAAATTTCAATCTACTCAAAAATTTAACATGAGAAATCAGGCAATTTCTTTACATTTCTGAAATAAACAAGATCTCTGCTGCAGATAAATTTCTAGGTGGCAAGATTAGTATGAAGTGAACTTCTGATTCTAGTAACAAAATAATCTATCTGTAATGGGAAGAAGATTTCATTCTAATAATAATGCATAGTCTGTCATCTGTATCTATGAGTTCTTCTTTGTGGATTCAGCCATTGTTGGATCAAAAATATTCTATGGGTTTTTAAAATCAAGGCCTAAATTTTCTTTTCAAATCTAGCACACTAACATAAATTTATGTGACCACAGTATAATACCATGTTTCCCCCACTGATTCAAATCTAATCTCTTTTCCTTGAGTTTTGTCTTAGACTGGGGTGATCTAGAGGAGCAAATCCAGTGATATTTATAGATGTGTATATGTGAAAGAAACTCACTGACTTTGAGTTGGTTCCAACTCATAATGACCCTATAGGACAGAGAAGAACTGACTCTTGACGTTTCCAAGACTTTTATATCTTTAAGGAAGCAGGCAGCCTCATCATTCTCCCACCGAATGACAGCTACGCTTGAACCACTGACCTCGCAATGAAAAGTTCTGTGTGAGAGAAGTGATTCTGCCAATCAATTTCCTACAAAGATAAGGGGTTTTATGTGTCTTTTATGCAAATCCAATTAGTCAGGGTAAGCCAACTGTATCTTAGTGTCAACATT
>NW_022103936.1:2034753-2036574 GCF_000313985.2 Echinops telfairi
CCAAGGGGGTGGGCCTGCTCCCTGCTGCTGGAGACAATGGCCTACTTCTCTCTGAAGCTTGGGACCATTAGCTTGGTTCCTCTAGGTGGGGTTTGCACCCTACTGATAATGGTTCCTATGGAGACCCAGAGACCACCCCCTAGACCACCCTCTCATTGCTGTGTAGCCTATAGTGCAACCCTTCCCTTTGACGTATGTCTCTACCTGTAATTAGTGGGTTGGCTTGCCTCCAAAAGGTATATAAGCAAGGGTCAGCAAGATAGGGTCTTGGACTTCTCCCTCGGACTCTGACCTCCCTGACTCTTCCCCCTCTCCCTTGTTCTCTTTCCCTCCTTCCCTTCCCCCTCTCTCCATGTGGACCACCAAGCTGGGCTGAGGTGAGCAATGGTACTATGTAAAATGCCTGACTGTATTATTGTATTATCTGTCATGCTCTCGATGACTTTAATATAATGCTTATATATCTCATCCGTACAATTGTGCATTACTGAACCCAGAAGTAGTATTGCTGAACTCGTAGGAGTAGCAACGGGTGAGGGCCGGTCCCCTCACCCCCTCCTTCAGCGTTATTTTTTTCATTTAATACTACACACCGGTTTCTTTCATCCCTGGGGAAATTAGAGTCCTCCCCATCACGCCAGTAGTAAATGAATAGAGAAATATGGAGGAATATATTATGATATTTGAAGAAACACTTATTATTTGAAGAGGTGTGCATCACTTTCACTTATATTCCTCTGGCCATAAGTAATGAGATACAACATTAGAATCCTCTAGAGTTGGAAATATCATCTAGAAGCATGAAATAACAGGTAACAACTATGTAGATATTTATGACAATTGACAATTTCATTTTCATGGAGTAATTTGCCTTGTTTTAGTTCTATGTTAATGATTTGTCCTGGGTCTCAACCGTAAGAAACATGATGAAAAAATTCATCCAGAGTTATTTTGTATTTCCAGTGATTGTGGCATCAACAGCCATCAAGGGAGTCCCTGACTCATGGAGACCTCATGAATAACAGAATAAAATACTCCCCTGTCCATTATTATCCCCCCAAACAGCAGAATTTTGTGAGCTACCTAGAGGGATTCCATTAGGTGATTTTTAGACCTAGGTATTGCCTTTCTTCTAGTTAGTGTTAGTCTGGAAGTCCTGTTGAAACTGTTTAGCATCATGCAAACCACACTCTTCTCTGACAGATGGGTGGTAGCTGTGAATGAGGTGCGTTGGCTAGGAGTCAAACATGAGCCTCCTGTATATATTCTTGTACAAATTTAAATATGAACATACTTGTTAAATATCTACTCACCACAATATCCATAGGACATAATCAAGGTCAATCCCATCATGCCCTGCATCCCTGTCATCATCAGGTCCTCAAACCTTCCAGCTCTTCTCTTAACCTCCTTCAAGTGGTTGTGTATGATTTACAATCTTATCCAACACCAACATTTATCGACATCTTACAGCATGATACCCTTTCCATTATCCTCACCAGGAGTACCATTTATTCTTAGCAAAATCATTTCTGTCTACTCAGGCAGTATGTTCATATCAGCTCCTTGCTCTAATTGTCTACTGGTTACTGCCGAAGAACTCTGATTTTCTAGCAGCATCTCAAAGTCAGGGCTGGGTTTTTTTCCTCCTATTTTTCAGTTTATGACTGAACCTAACAGTGGTGTTGGTGCCTTCTTTGCTTCCTGTTGGCATTCCCAAAGCATTTGTTCTCCCTTTCATAAAATGCCACAGTTCCTTTAAAGCACATGCCATCAGCTTGCACCTCACATACATTTCCTAGCTGTAGCCAACTGTGCTCT
>NW_022103937.1:0-1056 GCF_000313985.2 Echinops telfairi
CCTAGGCCTAAACCTAAACCTAACCCTAACACTAACCCTAACCCTAAACTTACACCTAACACTCACCCTAACCCTAAGACAAACCCTAACCCTAAGCCGAACCCTAACCCTAAACTTAGGCGTAAAACTTACCCGAACCCTAAACCTAAACCTAACCCTAACCCTAGGCCTAACCCTAACCCTAAACCTACCCCTAAGCCTAACCCCAACCTCAACACTAACCCTAACTTAGTCCTAATCATCACCCTCCCCCTAACCTTAAAATTAACACTGACCATAATCCTAACCCTAGGCCTAATCCTAAACATAACCCTAACCCTTACTCTAACCCTAACACTAAGCCTAACCAAACCCTAGGCCTAACCGTAACCTTAACCCTAACCCTAAACCTAGGGAAACACCTAATCCTAAACCTAGGCCTAAGCCTGAACCTAACCCTAACCCTAACCCAAGGCCTAACCCTAACTGTAATCCTAGGCCTAACCCTAACCCTAACCGTAACCCTAATCCTAGGCCTAACCCCAAGGCTAACCCTAAACCTAACCCTAACCATTGGCCAAAACCTAACCGTAACCCTCACCAAAACCAAAACCCTAAACCTAACCCTAACCCTAATCCTAACCCTATGTCTATTCCTAAACTTAAACCTAACCCTAACTGTAACCATTGACATTACCCTATCCATAAACCTAACCGTTACCCTAGGCCTAATGCTAAATTTAACCATAACCCTAACACAAATGTAACTTTAACCCTAATATTAGGCCAAACCCTAACCCTAAACTTAATCTGAACCCTAACCCATACCTTAGGCGTAAACCTAACCTTAACGCTTATCCTAAACCAAACACTTACCCTAGTCCTAACCCAAATCCTAGGCCTAAATCTAACCCTAACCCTACCCTAGACTTAACCCTAACTCTAACCCTAAAACTTACGCTAGGCCTAAGGTGACCAGATTTTAACATTGTTAAAGCGGGACACTATTGATAAAACTCATATCCTGCCGAAATAGCCACATGGCAGCCAAAAAGCGTATACCCTAGCTTGCCGTGC
>NW_022103937.1:2249-4372 GCF_000313985.2 Echinops telfairi
TAACCCTAAATCTAGGCCTAAGCCTGAGCCTAACCCTAACTCTAACCCAAGGCCTAAACCTACTTGTAATCCTAGGCCTAACCCTGACCCGAAGCCTAGCCCTAACCGAAATCCTAACCATAAACCTAAACCTAGGCCCAACCCAAACCCTAACCCTAACCCTACCCCTTACCTAAACCTAACCCTAAACCTACCCCTTACCTAAACCTAACCCTAATCCTAATCCTAAACCTAACCATCACCATAACCCTAACACTAACCCTAACTTAGACTTAACCCTCACCCTCACCCTTCCCCTAAACCTAACATTAACCATAATCCTTACTCTAGGCCTAATCCTAACTGTAACCCTAACTCTTGCTCTAACCCTAACCCTTACCCTAACCCTAGTCCAAACACTAAATTAACCCTAACCCTAACCTTAAACCTAGCCCTAACCCTAACTCTCACTTTAACCCTAACCCTAACCCTAAGCCTAAACCTAACCCTAACCCCAACCCTAACCCCAAAACTAGGCTAAAGCCTGAGCCTAAACATAACCATAAACCAAGGCCAAACACTAACTGTAATCATAGGGCTAACACTAACCCTAATGGTAATTCTAATCCTAGGCCTAATCCTAACCCTAAACATAATCATAAACAGAACCATAACCATAACCCCATACCTACGCCGAACCCTAACCCAAATGCTAACCTTAACCCCAACCCTCATTGTCGGCCAAAATCTAAAAGTAATCCTAGGCCTGCACATCACCCTAAGCCTAACCCTACCCTTAACCCTAATTTTATGCCTAACCCTAACCCCAACCCCAACCCTAACCATAACCATAATCCTAAACCTAGGCCTAAACATAACCCTAGTGCCAACGCTAACCCTAACCCTAACCATAGGTCAAAACCTAACCCTAAACACAACCCAAACCCAAACCCTAACCCTAAAACTAACCCTAGGCCTAACCCTAAGGCTATCCCTAAACCTAACCCTAATGCTACACCTAAACCTAACCATAACCATACCCCTACCCCTAGGCCAAACCTAACCCTAAACCTAAGCCTAAACCTAACCCAATGCCTAAACATAAATATAACCCTAATGCTAACTCCAGGCTTAACCCTAACCCTAGCCATAACCGTAGGATTAAGCCTAAACCGACCGCTAACCCTAAACCTAACCCTAACCCTAGGCCTAACCCTAACCCTAACCCTAAACTTACACATAACCCTAACCTTAGCCCTAGGCCTAACTCTAACCCTAACCCTAGCCCTAATCTTAGACCTAAACCTAACCCTAACCCTAAACCTAAATGTAACCCTAAACCTAATCCTAAGCCTACGCCTAACCCTAACCCAAAATCTATGCCTAAGCCTAAGCCTAACCCTAATTCTAACACTAAACCTGAGCATATGGCAAAACCTAACTCTAACCCTAGCCCTAACGCTAACCCTAAACCTAAACCTAGGCCCAATCCTAATCCTAACCGTACCCCTTACCTAAACCTAAGCCTAAACCTAACCCTAACCCTAACCTAGGCCTAACCCTCATACTCATCCTTACCATAAACCTAACACTAAACATAATCCTAACTTTATGCCTAATCCTAACGGTAACCCTAACCCTTAATGTAACCCTAACCCTAACCCTAAACCTAACCCTAGGCCTAACCCGAAATTAACCCTATCCCTAAACCTAACCTTAACCCTAAACCTAACCCTAGTCCTAAACCTAAACCTACCCCTAACCCTAATCTTCACCATAACCCTAACCCTGAACCTAGGCCTAAACCTAGCCCAAACCCCAATCCTAACCCTAAATCTAGGTCTAAGCCTGAACCTAACCATAACCCTAAACCAAGGCCTAACACTAACTGTAATTCTCAGCCTAATTCTGATCTTAAGCCTAAAACTAACAATAAAGCTAACCCCAGGCCTAAACCTGACCCTAAACATAAGCATAAACATAACCAAAACAAAAACCTCAACCATACGCCTAACCCTAGCCCTAACCCAAATGCTAACCCGATCCTAACCCTCACCGTAGGCCAAATCCTAACCTGAAACCTCACCCAAATCCAAACCCTAACCCTGAACCTAACCTTAACCCTAAACCTAAACATAACCCTA
>NW_022103937.1:5429-6941 GCF_000313985.2 Echinops telfairi
CCTAACCCTAAACCTAACCCTAGGCCTAACCCTAACCCTAAACTTACACGGAACCCTAACTCTAACCCTAGGCCTAACCCTAACCCTAATCTTAGACCTTAACCTAACCCTAACCCTAAACCTAACCCTAAGCCTATGCCAAAACCTAGGCCTAAGCCTAATCCTACCCTAACTCTAACATTAAATCTAAGCCTAGGCAAAAAGCTAACCTTAACCTTAACCCTAACCCTAAACCTAATTCTAGGTCCAACCCTAAACCTATCCCTAACATGTAGCCTAACCCTAAAATTGAACCTAAACCGAACCCTAAACCTAAAACTAATCCTAACCCTAGGCCAAACCCTAACACTAAACTTACACCAAACCCTAACCTGAACTATAACCCTAATCCTAACCCTAGCCCTAACCCTAACCCTAAACCTAATATTAGGCCTAAACCTAACTCTAACCCTAAACCTAGACCTAATCCTAACCCTAACCCTAGGCCTAAGTGTAACCCTAATCCTAACTCTAACCCTAACCCTAACCCTAATCCTCACCCTAAGCCTAACCCTAACCCTAAACCTAAACTTAACGCTAACACTAACTGTAGGCCTAAACCTAATACTAAATCCTAGGAGTAATCCTAAACTTAGACCCAACTCTAACTCTAACCTTAAACCTAATGCATACCCTAAACCTAACCCTAGGCCTAAACCTAACCCTAAACTTAAGCCTAACCCAAAACCTAGGTCTAACCCTAACCCAAACCCTAATGTTTACACTAAACATAACCTTAAATCTAACTCTAGTCCTAACGATAACCCTAACACTAACCCTTACCGTAACCCAAACCTGACCCTAGGCCTAAACCTAAAGCTAACCTCAACCATAACCCTAAACCAAGGCCTAAGCCTGAGCCTAACCCTAACTCTAACACAAAATCTAGGCCTTACCCTAAGCCTAACCCCAACGCTAACCCTAACCATAAGCCAACATCTAACCCTAACCACAACCCAAACCCAAACCTTAAACCTAAACCTAAAACTAGGCCTAACTCTCACCCTAGGCCTAACTCTCAACCTATCCCTAAACCTAAACCTAACGCTACACCTAAATCTAACCATAACCCTAACCATAACCGTAGGCCTAACACTAACCCTAGCCCTAAACCTAGGCCTAAACCTAAACCGAACCCTAACCTAAACCTAACCTTAGGCCTAACCCTAACCCTAAACATAAACTTACACATAACCCTAATCAAACCCTAGGTCTAACCCTAATCTTAGACATAAATGTAACTGTAACCCTAAACCTAAATTTAACCCCAAAATTTGCCTAAGCCTAGGCCTAACCCTGACCCTAAACCAAGGCCTAACCCTAACCCTAAACCTAACTCTTACCCTAAAGCTAAGCCTAGACCAAAAGCTAACTCTAACCCTAACCCTAGCCCTAGGCCAACCCTAACCCTAACCCTAACCCTAGGCCTAAACCTAAACTGAACTCTAACCCTAAACCTAACCCTAGGCCTAA
>NW_022103937.1:8637-10032 GCF_000313985.2 Echinops telfairi
CCTAACCCTAAACCTAGGCTTAACCCTAACCCTATCCCTTACACTAAACATAACCCTAACGCTAATACTAGGCCTAAGTCTTACCCTAACCCTCACCATAATCCTTAACCTGAACCTTGGCCTAAACCTAACACTAACCCTAAACCTAGCCCTAACCCTAATCCTCACCGTAACCCTAACCCTGAACCTAGGCCTAAACCTAACCCAAACTCCAACCCTAACCCTAAATCTAGGTCTAAGCCTGAGCCTAACCATAACCCTAAACCAAGGCCTAACACTAACTGTAATTCTTGGCCTAACCCTGACTCTAAGCCTAACCCTAACAGTAACACTAATCCCAGGCATAATCCTAACCCTAAACATAAGCATAAACATAACCATAACAACAACCCCAACCCTTGCCTAACCCTATCCCTAACCCTAACCCTCCCCGAAGGCCAAATCCTAACCCGAACCCTCACCGAAATCCAAACACTAAGCTTAACCCTAAATCTAAACCTAACCCTGCGCCTAAACAGAAACATAATCCTAACCCTAAGCCTAGGCTTAACCCTAACCCTAAATCTAACCCTAGGCCCAAACCTAACCTTCACCTTAAAACCAGGCCTAACCCTAATACTAACCCTAAGACTAAAATTACACGTAACCGTAACCATAACCCTATGCCTAACCCTAACCTGTACACTAAACATAACCTTAACACTAATTCTAGGCCTAACCCTTACTCTAACCCTCACCATAAACCTCAACCTGAACCTTGGCCTAAACCTAACCCTCACCCTAACACTAACACCAAACAGAGATCTAAGCGCGGACCTAACCCTGACCCTAAACCACGGCCACACCCTTACAGTAATCCTAGGCCTACCCATGACCCTAAGCCTAACCCTAATACTAGGCCTAACCCTAACCCCAACCCTAACCCTAACCCTCAACCTAGGCCTAACCCTAACCCTAAACATAACCATAACCATTAACCTAGGCCAAACCATAACCATAACCCTAAACCTAGGCAAAAGCCTAACCCTAAGTGTAACCATAACACTTGGCCTAAACCTAAACTTAACACTAGGCCTAACCCTAACCCTAACAGTAACCCTAAACATAACCCTAATCCTAGGCCTAATACTAACTCTAAAACTAGGCCTAAGCCTAACCCTAACCTTAACTCTAAACCTAAATCTAAACATAGACAAAACTTAACCCTAACCCTAACCTTAATCCTCACCCTATACTAACCAGAACCCTAAACCTAAACATAACGCTAACAGTAACTATAGGCCTAAACCTAATAGTAAAACATAGTCCTAACTCTAAGCTTAGCCCCAACCCTAACCCTAACCTTAAACCTAAAGCATACCCTGAACCTAACCCTAGGCATAAGCCTAACCCTAA
>NW_022103937.1:11435-14080 GCF_000313985.2 Echinops telfairi
CTAAACCTAGCCCTAAGTGTAACCCTAACCCTCACTCTAACCCGAAACCTAACCATAGGCGAAAACTTATCTCTAACCCTAACCCTAATCCTCACCCTAAGCCTAACCCTAACCCTAAACCTAAACTTAATACTAACACTAATTGTAGGTCTAAACCTAATACTAAATCCTAGGCCTAATCCTAAACTTAGAACCAACCCTAACTCTAACCTTAAACCTAACGCATACCCTAAACCTAATCATAGGCCTAACCCTAACTCTAAACTTAAGCCTAAACCGAAACCTAGGTATAACCCTAACATAAACCCTAACCTTTACACTACACATAAGCATAAATCTAACTCTAGTCCTAAACATAACCCTAACACTAACCCTTACTGTAACCCTAAACCTGACCCTAGGCCTAAACCTAAAGCTAACACCAACCATAACCCTAAACCAAGGCCTAAGCCCAAGCCTAAGCCTAACTCTAAACCAAGGCCTAACCCTAACTGTAAACCTAGGCCTACCCCTGATGCTAAGCCTAAACTTAACCGTATCTCTAATCCTAGGCCTAACCCTAACCCTAACCCAAAATCTAGGCCTTACCCTAAGCCTAACCCCAACGCTAACCCTAATCCTAACCGTAGGCCAACATTTAACCCTAACCACAACCCAAACCCAAACCTTAAACCTAAACCTAAACCTAAACCTAGGCCTAACTCTCACCCTAGGCCTAACTCTCATCTTATGCCTAAACCTAAACCTAACGCTACACCTAAACCTAACCAAACCCTAACCCTAAGCCTAAACCTAATCCTAGCCCTAACCCTAGGCTTAAACCAAAACCGAACTCTAACCCTAATGCTAACCCTAAACGTAAACTTACACATAACCTTAAACAAACCCTAGGCCTAACCCTAATCTTAGACATAAACCTAGCCATAACCCTAAACCTAAATTTAATCCCAAACCTAACCCTAAGCCTAGGCCTAACCCTAATCCTAAACCCAGGCCTAAGCCTAATCCTAACCCTAAATCTCACCCTAAGCCTAGACCAAAACCTAACTCTAACCTTAACCCTAGGCCTAACCTTAACCCTAGCCCTAACCCTAGGCCTAAACCTAACCCTAACCCTAACCCTAAACCTAAACTTACACATAACCCTAACCAAACCCTAGGCCTAACGCTAATCTTAGACATAAACCTAACCGTAACCCTAAACCTAAATGTAACCCTAAGACTAGACATAACCCTAATCCTAAACCTAGGCCTAAGCCTAATCCTAACCCTAACTCTCACCCTAAACCTAAGCCTAGGACAAAACCTAACTCTAACCCTAACCCTAACCCTAAAACTAAACCTAGGCCCAATCCTAACGCTAACCCTAACCCTGCCCCTTACCTAAACCTAACGCTAATCCTAACCCTAACCCTAAGCCTAAGCCTAAACCTAACAGCACCCCTTACCTAAATCTAACGCTCAGCATAACCCTAACCCTAAGCCTAAAACTAACACTAACCCTAACACTAATCCCAACCTAGGCCTAAACCTCACGATCACCCTTACCCTAAACCTAACACTAACCATAATCCTAACTCTAGGCCTAATCCTAACCGTAACCCTAACCCTTACTCTAACCCTAACCCTAACCCTGGGCCTAACTGGAAATTAACCCTAACCCTAAACCTAAAATTAACCCTAAACCTTACCTCTTCCTAACCCTAAACCTAGCCCTAACACTAACCCTAACAGTAACCCTAACCCTGACCCTGACCCTAAACCTAACCCTAACCCTAACCCCAAACCTCACCGTAGGCCAAAACCTAACCCTAACCCTAACCCAAACACAAACCCTAAGCCTAACCTTAACCCTAGGTCTAACCCTAAACCTAACCCTAACCCTACGACTAAACCTAGCCTACACCTAAACATAAACATAACCCTAACCCTAATCCTAGACCTAACACTAACCCTAAACCTAAACCTAGGCCCAAACCTAAACTGAACCCTATCCCTGACCATAACCCTAGGCCTAACCCTAACACTAATCCTAACACTAAAATTACACATAATCCTAACCTTAACTCTAGGCCCAACCCTAACCCTAACACGAAATATAAACCTAATGCTAATTCTAGGCCTAACCCTTACCCTAACCCTCACCGTTATCCTTAACCTGAACCTTGGCCTAAACCTAAACCTAACCCTAAACCTAGGCCTAAGCCCGGGCGTAACCCTGACCCTAAACCACGGCCTAAACCTAACAGCAATCCTAGGCCTACTCGTGACCCTAAACCTAACCCTAACCTTAACCCTAATCCTAGGGCTAACCCTAACCGCAACCCTAAACATAACCCTAACCCTCACCCTAGGACTAACCCTAACCATAACCATAACCCTTATCCGAGGCCTAACCCTAACCCTAAGTGTAACCCTAAAACTTGGCCTAACCCTAACCCTAAACCTAGATCTAACCCTAGCAGTAACCCTAACCCTAAACTAACACTTAAGCCTAACCCTAGACCTAACCCTAACACTAACGCTAACACTAACTCTAACATTAGTCTTAAACCTAACCCTAACCCTAAATCTAAACATAACCCTAAACCTAACCCTAAGCCTAGGCCTTATCCGAACCCTAAACCTAGGCCTAAGCCTAACCC
>NW_022103937.1:14752-28550 GCF_000313985.2 Echinops telfairi
CCTAAACCTAAACCTAAACTTAAGGCTAACATGAAAAGTAGGCCTAAACCTAATACTAAAATCTAGGCCTAACCCTAAACTTAGACCCAACCGTAACCCTAACCTTAAACCTAACGCATACCCTAAACCTAACCCGAGGCCTATCTCTAACTCTAAACCTAAACTTAAGTCTAATCTGAAACCTAGGTCTTACCCTAACCCAAACCCTAAACTTTACACTAAACATAGCCCTAACTCTAACTCTAGGCCTAATCATAGCCCTAACACTAACACTTACCGTAACCCTAAACCTGACCCTAGGCCTAACCTAAACCAAACCCCAACCATCTAGCAGGCTGGGGAAATGGGTCTTTGCCATGAGTCACCACACAAGCCAGGAAATGAAAGCTGGGAAAGCGAGGCTGTGCTAGGCATTTCCCTGCAGGCCAGCCAAGGGACTTCTACCCCTGGACTGACCTTCACAAAGCAAAAGACCCAAGAAATTGAAAAGCGAGGCTGGCAAAGCCATGTATACCTCCGCCCTTCAATTAACCCCACCTGTGATAATGGGTCAGTTTGCGATAGAAAGTTAACAAACTCATAGTGCAAACCTTGTTGGGAAACACAGGAAGATACATAAAGCTCCATTGTGTAATGTAATTAGGATGCACAGGAAACTGCCGAATTCAAGGTTTTCCATATCCTAATGATTATGGGAAATGGTAATGCTTGTTGACCATAGAAAAAGTAAGTGCTAGGAGTACTCTTGAAAGGAAAACGTAACTTTGGCCTTGCTTCGCCAGCATGCCTGGAAGTTCAATGCATTGCTTGCATGGAGACGCTGGGCCAAGCCTCATTCCCAACTTAACCAGGACTCCCTTCCGTGGCCTGAATGGAGATGCTAAAGTATTCTCACATCCACAGCCTGCTGGGAAGTCCATTGGCTGGCCTTTGGTAGATGCAAGGCAAAACCTAGCTTTCCAACTTGACCAGAAGTCTGTTTCTTGGCTTCGAGGGAGACGCCAAGTGAACTGTAATTTCCTCAGCCTGATTGGAAGTCCCTTGGCTGGCCTACAGGGAAACACCTGTTGGAGCCTAGCTTTCCCAGTAGTCCAGGAAGTTCATTTCTTGGCTTGTGTGGAGACTCAAAGCGAAGCCCCATTTCCCCAGCCTGCCAGGAATTCTGTTGCCCGGCCTACCGGTAGCTATCTGGCAGAGCCACACTTTCCCAGCCAGCCAGGAAGGCGCTTGCCATGCTGGCAGGGAGATGGCATGCAAAGCCTCGCTTCCTCACAATGCCCGGAAGTCCCATGCATGGCTAAAGAGGAGACACCGGGCAAAACCTCCCTTCCCAAGCTTCGGAAGTCTGTTTTCTGGCTTGCATGCTGACCAAGCCATGTATCCCTCCGCCCTCCAATTAACCCCACCTGTGTTTACCGGCCAGTTTGGGATGATAAGCTAACAACCACTGTGAGCAAACCTTGTTGTGAAGCACAGGAAATTACATAAAGCTCCATTCTTTATTGTAATTAGGACACACATGAACTGCAGGATTAAAGGCTGCCCATATCCTAATGAGTATGGGACATTGTAATGCTTGTTGACCACAGTAGTATTAAGTCATGGGAGCACTCTTGAAATAAGAAACATAACCCTAGGTGAGTCAAAGCAGAAGGGTAGTGCAGGAAATTCAGGATTCACAATTTTCCTTCACCGCCAAGCAAGTGCAGGAGGAAAGGGTTGAGCTGAGATAAGTGAAACTGTTTGAGGACCCCTTTAGTAGACCTGACTAAACACCTGAAGGATAATTTCTTATATATATTCAAGAATCTCCTGGAGATAAGATTGGAGCTAAGATATGAGAAAGCACT
Source organism: Echinops telfairi (assembly GCF_000313985.2). Lineage (NCBI taxonomy): Eukaryota > Metazoa > Chordata > Mammalia > Afrosoricida > Tenrecidae > Echinops > Echinops telfairi. The sequence continues at coordinate 16,603 of NW_022103937.1, forward strand.
TGAAGCACCATAGAACTGATGTAAAAGCAATTCCTGGTGGAAAGTTGTGGAGAAACACCTGACCTTTCCTGACATAGAGTTTCAAAGGAAGTCAAGCATCCTTACATAGCAATGTGGTGGGTATAAAAATGTGGTGATCAAGGAAGTAAAAATGGCTAGATATGACTGAAGGGAGGTTCGCGCAGCTATGTGACTGTGATAGTCTGGCAAATTTGGAGAAACAAATCCACAGAAACTCGTGTATAAAAGCGTGTTTTATATAAACATAAAGTGGACATCAAGAAAGCATCCTAACTATAGCTGCCCATGATCACAAGCCCAACATTATCTCATATGTGTGCCAAAGATTCACAAGGTCTTCCACCACCTCACAAAAACAGACGGAATGATGTCGACTGCAAGGGGAAAGCCAAGTCAGTGAAAGGGAAATCATCTCAGGATTGGCGTGGGTTTCCACACGGGTGTCCCACACCCAAGGTTCAGAGACATCTTACAGGAAGTGAGCCTTGGAAGCAAAAGCATTTAACTGGCTAAGGCATCTTCCCCATGGACTGACCTTTACAAAGCAAAAGACCGGAGAAATTGAAATGTGAGGCTGATCAAGATATGTATCCCTCCACCCTTCAATTAACCCAACTGTGTTAATGAGTCAGTTTGCGATGAAAAGTTAGCAACCTCATAGAGTAAACCTTGTTGTGAAACACAGGAATATACATAGAGCTCCATTATGTAATGTAATTAGGAGGCACAGGAAAGTGCAGAATTCAAGGTTTCCCATATCCTAATGATAATGTGAAACGGTAATGCTTAGTTGACCATAGAAAAAGTAAGTGTTAGGGATGCTCTTGAAAGGAGAAACTTAACTTTGTCCTCCCTTCACCAGCATGGTCGGAAGTGTCTTGCCTGGCTTGCGGGGTGATGATGGCCAAGTCTCACTTCCCACCTTAACCGGGATTCCCCTCCCTGGCCTGAATGGAGACCCCAAGTTATAAGTTCTTCAACAGCGTGCCAGGAATGTCGTTTCCTAGACCGTAGGGTGAGGCCTGGTGAAGTCTCGCTTCCAAAGCATGCCTGAAGTCTGTTGTCTGGCTTGCGGGGAGATGCCAGGAGAAGCCTTGCTCCCTCAGACTAGCTTTAAGTCCCTTGCATGGCTTAAGGGGTGATGCCAGGGAATGTGTTTCTCCTCCAGCCTGCCAGGATGTCCTTTGCATGGCTTTTGGGGAAACACCAGGCAAAAACTTGCTTCCCAAGCCTAACCAGAAGTGCCTTGCCTTGCTTCCAAGGAGACGCCTAGTGAAACCTTGTTCCCCCAGCCTGAACGGAAGTCCTTTGCCTGACTCATGTGGAGATACCAGGGGAAGCCTCGCTTCCCCATCCAGCTTGGAAGTCCTTTGCCTGACTTGCAGGGATGCGCCTGGCGAAGCCTCGCTTCCCTGACCTGCACAGAAGTTGCTCTTTGGATTATGGGGACACACCGAATGAAGCCGCGCTTCTCAGCCTGTTCTGAAGTCCCTTGCATAGCTTAAGGGAAGACTCCGGGAAAAGCCTCGCTTCCCCAGGCTGGCAGGAAGTCCATTTCCTAGCATTCTTGGATATTGATTGCTGGCCCAGCCTCGCTTCCCCAGACTACACATAACTCAGTTGCCTGGCCTTCGGGGAGGTGCCAGACATATCCTCAATCCCCAGCCTTCCCGGAAGTTCAATGCCTGACTTGCGGGGAGACTCTGGACCAAGCCTCGCTTCCAAGACTGACCAGGAGTCCTTTCCTTGGCCTGAATGGAGACGTCGAAGTATTCTCGCTTCCATGGCCTGTTGGGAAGTCCATTGTCTGGCCTTTGGGAGACACAAGGCAAAACGAAGCCTTCCTGCTTGACCAGAATTCCGTTGCTTGGCTTCGATTGAGATGCCGATGGAAGCCTAATTTCCTCAGCCTGACCGGAAATCCCTGGGCTGTCATGCAGGGAAGTGCCTAGTGGAACCTAGCTTTCCCAGCAGTCTGGGAAGTTCATTTCCTGGGTTGTGTGGTGACTCATGGCAAAGCCCCATTTCCCCTGCTTGCCATGAAGTATGTTTGCCTGGCCTACCATTAGACACCGGGCAGAGCCTCACTTTCCCAACCTGCCAGGAACTTCCTTGCCATGCTGGCGGGGAGACGCCATGCAAAGCCTCGCTTCCCCACAATTCCCGGAAGTCCCATGCATGGCTAAAGGGGAGACAGTGGGCGAAGCCGCCCTTCCCCAGCTTCCCGAAAGTCTGTTTCCTGGCTTTCAGGCTGACCAAGTCATGTAACCCTCCGCTCTTCAATTAACCTCACCTGTGATTGCTGGCCAATTTGGGATGATAAGCTAACAACTTCTGTGAGCAAACCTTGTTGTGAAGCACAGGAAGTTAGATAAAGCTCCATTCTTTATTGTAATTAGGACGTATAGGAACTGCAGAATTAAAAGCTGCCCATATCCTAATGATTATGGGAAATCGTAATGCTTGTTGACTGCAGTAGTATTAAGTCCTGGGACCACTCTTGAAATGACAAACATAACCGTAGCTGAGGCAAAACTGAAGGGCAGCCCAGGAAATGCAGGATTCACTGTTTTCCTTCACAGCCAATCATGTTCAGGAGGTAAGGGTTGAGCTGAGATAAACGAAACTGTTTGAGGCCCCATTTAGTAGACCAGGTTAAGCACCAGAAGGATAATTTCTTCTTTATTTTCAAGAATCTCCTGGAAATAAGATTGGAGCTAGGATGTGAGAAAGCAATTGAAGCACCATACAACTGAAGTAAAGACAATTCCTGGTGGAAAGTTGTGGTGACACACCTGACCTTTCCTGACATAGAGTTTCAACAGAAGTCAAGCACCCTCACGTGACAATATTGTGGGTATAGAGAAATGTGGTGCTGCAGGAAGTAAAAATGGCTAAAGATATGACTGAAGGGAGGTTCGCACAGCTACATCACTGTGATAGTCTGGGAAATTTGAAGAAAAAAATCCACAGAAACTGGTATATAAGGGAGTGTTTTTTATAAACGTAACGTCCACATCAAGAAAGCATCCTACCTATACCTGCCCATAATCACAAGTCCAACATTATCCCATATGTGTGCCAGTGATCCACAAGGTCTTCCACCATCTCACAAAACAGACGGAATGAGGCCGACTGCAAGGGGAAAGCCAAGTCAGTGAAAGGGAAATCATTTCAGGATTGGCCAGGGTGTCCAGACGGCTGTCCCGTACCCAAGGCTATATCATGGCAGGTCCATGTGGCTTCTGCTCAGAGATGTCTTTCAGGAAGTGAGCCTTGGAATCAAAATAAGTTAACTGGCTAAGGCATCTTCCCCCTGGACTGACCTTCACAAAGCAAAAAACCCGAGTAATTGAAAAGCAAGGCTTGCCAAGCCATGTATCCCTCCGCCCTTAAATTAACCTCACCTGTGTTAATGGGTCAATTTGCGATGAAAACCTAACAACCTCATAAAGCAAACCTTGTTGGGAAACACAGGAAGATACATAGAGCTCCATTATGTAATGTAATTAGGAGGCACAGGAAACTGCCAAATTCAAGGTTTCCCATATCCTAATGATTATGGGAAATGATAATGCTCATTGAACATAGAAAAAGTAAGTGCTAGGGGTACTCATGAAAGGAGAAATGTAACTTTGGCCTAGCTTCGCCTGCATGCACGGAAGTGTCTTGCCTAGATTGCTGTGAGATGCTGGGCCAAGCCTTGCTACCCAGCCTGACCAGGAGTCCCTTCTGTGGCCTGAATGGAGATGCCAAAGTATTATCACTTCCACAGCCTGCTGGGAAGTCCACTGGCTGGCCTTTGGGAGACGCAAGGCAAAACCTAGCTTTTCAGCCTGACCGGTAGTTCGTTGCCTAGCTTCACTGGAGACTCCAAGTAAAGTTTAATTTCCTCAGCCTGACCAAAAATCCCTTGGCTGTACAGGAAAATGCCTGGCACAACCTAGCTTTCCCAGTAGTCCGGCAAGTTCATTTCCTGGCTTGTGTGATGACTGATGGTGAAGCCCCTCTTCCCCAGCCTGCCAGGAAGTCTGTTGCCTGCCCTACCGTTAGACACTTGGCAGAGCCTCACTTTCCCAGCCTGCCTGGAAGCTGCTTGACAGGCTGGTGGGGAGATGCCTTGCAAAGCCTCGCTTCCCCAAAATACCCGGAAGTCCCATGCATGGCAAAAAGGGAGGCACCAGGCGAAGCCTCCCTTCCCCAGCTTCCCGGAAGTCTGTTTCCTGGCTTGCAGGCTAACCAAACCATGTATCCCTTCTCCCCTCAATTAACCCCACCTGTGTTTACCGGCCAATTTGGGATGATAAGCTAACAACCTCTGTGAGCAAACCTTGTTGTGAAGCACAGGAAGTTAGATAAAGTTCCATTCTTTATTGTAATTAGAATGCACAGGAACTGCAGGATGAAAGGCAGCCCATAACCTAATGATTATTGGAAATTGTAATGCTTGTTTGCCATAGAAAATATAAGTGCTAGGGGCATTCTTGAAAGGACAAATGTAACTTTAACTTCCTTTGCCAAAATGCCCAGAAGTGTCTTGCCTGACTTGTGGGGAGATGCCGGGAGAAGCCTCACTTCCTCAGCCTTCCTTTAAGGCCCTTGCATGACTTAAGGGTTGATGCCGGGGAATGCCTTTACCCTCTTTGCTGTCTTTTGTGGAGACAACTGTCAAAGCTTCGCTTCCCCTGCCTGTACAGAAGTTGCTCTTTGGATTGCGTGGAGACACTGGGCGAAGTCGCGCATCCTCAGCCTGGCCTGAAGACCCTTGCATAGCGTAAGAGAAGATTCCAGGGAAAGCCTCGCTTCCCCAGGATGGTGGAAGTCCATACCTTAGCGTTCATGGAGACCCCAGCCGAATCCTTGCTTCCCCAGACCACCCAGAACTCAGTTGCCTGGCCTTCGGGGAGGCACCAGACATATCCTCACTTCCCCAGCCTCCCCAGAAGTTCAATGCCTGGCTTGCGGGGAGACACTGGGCCAAGCCTCACTTCCCAGCCTGACTGGGAGTCCCTTCCATGGCCTGAATGGAGACTCCAAAGCATTCTTTCTTCCACAGCCTGCTGGAAGTCCATTGGCTTGCCTTTGGGAGACACAAGAGAAAACGTTGCGTTCCAACCTGACCGGAAGTCTGCTGCCCGGCTGAGTGAGACGCCTAGTGAAGCCTAATTTCCTCAGCCTGACCGGAAGTCCCTGGGCTGTTGTGCAGGGAAACGCCTGGCGGAGCCTAGCTTTCCCAGCAGCCCGGTAAGTTCATTTCCTGGCTTGTGTGGTGACTCATGGTGGAACCCCATTTCTCCAGCCTGCTAGGAAGTCTGTTGCCTGGCCTACCAGTAGACACCGGGCAGAGCCTAACTTTCCCAACCTGCCAGGAACTTGCGTGCCATGCTGGCGGGGAAATGCCATGCAAAGCCTTGCTTCCCCACAATACCCGGAAGTCCCATGAATGGCTTTCAGGCTGACCAAGTCATGTATCCCTCCACCCTTCAATTAACCCCACCTGTGATTGCCCGGCAATTTGGGATGATAAGGTAACAATTTGGGATGATGAGCACACCTTATTGTGAAGCACAGGAATTAGATAAAACTCCATTCTTTATTTTAATTAGGATGTACAGGAACTGCAGGATTAAAGGCTGCCCACATCCTAATGTTTATGGGAAATTGTAATGCTTGTTGACCACAGTAATTTTAAGTCCTGGGAGCACTCTTGAAATGACAAAGATAACCCTAGGTGAGGCAAAACTGAAGCGGAGCCCAGGAAATGCAGGGTTCACTGTTTTCCTTCACAGCCAATCAAGTTCAGGAGGTAAGGGTTGAGCTGAGATAAGTGAAATTGTTTGAGGCCCCATTTAGTAGACCAGGTTAAGAGCTAGGGTTAAGGTTAGGGCTAGGGTTAGGTTTAAGCCTACTGTTAGGGTTAGCTTTAACTTTAGGGTTAGAGTTAGGCTTATACCTAGGTTTAGGGTTCAGGTAAGGTTTAGGTTTAGTGTTAGGGTTAGGTTTAGTGTTAGGTCTAGGTTTAGCATTAGGGTTAGGCCTAGGGTTAGTGTTAGGCTTAGGGTTAGTTGTAGGGTTAGCATTAGGGTTAGGGTTAGGATGAGACTTAGGGTTTGTGTTAGGTTTAGTCCTAGTGTTTAGTTAGGATTTGGATTAGGTTTAGGGTTATGTAAATAGTTAGGGTTAGGGTTAGAGTTAGGCTTAAGGTGAGGGTTAGGGTTAGGGTTAGTGTTAGGGTTAGGGTTATGTTTAGGTGAAAGTTTAGGGTGAGGCTTAGTGTTTGCGTTAGGGTGAGGTTTAGACCTAGGGTTAGGGTTAGTGTTAGGGTTAGGGTTGGCCACAATTAGGGTTATGGTTATGGTTATGTTTAGGACTAAGGTTACGGTTAGGGTTCGGGTTAGTTTTAGGGTTAGGCCTAGAGTTAAGTTTAGGGTTAGGGTTATTTGTAAGTTTAGGGATTGGGTTAGTGTTAGGGTTAGTCCTAGGGTTAGGGTGAGCATTATGTTTGTTTAGGCCTAGGTTTAGGGTTAGGGTTAGGGTTAGGCCTATGTTTAGGGTTAGTTTTAGGGTTTGAGTTTGTTTAAGGTTTGGGTTAGGCCTAGGGTTGGGGTTAGGGTCAGTTTTCTGGTTAGGGTTAGGGTTAGGTTTAGCCCTAGGTTTAAGGTTAGGGTTAGGGCTAGGGCTAGGGTTAGATTTAAGCCTACTGTTAGGGTTAGCTTTAAGTTTAGGGTTAGAATTAGGCTTAGACTAGGTTTAGGGTTCAGGTTAGGTTTAGGTTTAGTGTTAGGGTTAGGTTTAGTGTTAGGTCTAGGTTTAGCATTAGGGTTAGGACTAGGGTTAGTGTTAGGCTTAGGGTTAGTGGTAGGGTTAGCACTGGGGTTAGGGTTAGGATGAGAGTTAGGGTTAGTGTTAGGTTTAGTCCTAGTGTTTGGTTAGGATTTGGGTTAGGTTTAGGGTTATGTTAATGGTTAGGGTTAGGGTTAGGGTTAGGGTTTAGGTGAGGGTTAGTGTTAGTGTTAGTGTTAGTGTTAGGCTTAGGGTGAGGTTTAGGCCTAGGGTTAGGGTTAGTGTTAGGGTTAGGTTTTTGCCTATGTTTAGGGTTAGGATTATGATTAGCATTGGAGTTAGGGTTAGGGTTACGTTTAGGCATAGGTTTAGGGTTATTGTTATGGTATGGTTAGGATTAGGGTTAGGCCTAGGATTAGGGTTACAGTAAGGGTTGGGTTTAGGGTCAGGGTGAAGCCTGGGATTAAAGTTAGCGTTAGACTGAGGTTTAGGCTTAGGGTTAGGCTCAGGCTTAGGCCTAGGTTTAGTGTTAGGTTTGGGATTAGGGTTAGGCTTAGGCCCAGGGTCAAGGTTAGGAATAGTGTTATCCTTAGGTTTAAGTTTAGGCATAGGGTTAGGATTAGGCCTAAGATTAGGTTTAGAGTTAGGGTTAGGATTAGGCCTAGGTTTCGATTTTGAGTTAAGGTTAGGGTTAGAGTTAGGTTTAGGGTTAGGATCAGGCCTAGGGTTAGGGTTAGAGTTAGAGTAAGGGTTAGGGTTACTGTCAGGATCAGCCCTAGGGTTAGGATTATGGTTAGTGTTAGGTTTAGGGTGAGGGTGAGGGAGAGGGTTAGGCCTAGGTTAGGGCTAGGCTAAGGTTTAGGGTTAGGATTATGGTTAGGTTTGGGTAAGGAGTAGGGTTAGCGTTAGTGTTAGTTTTAGGCCTAGGTTTAGGGTTACGGTTAGGGTAGGGCTTGAGTTAGGTTTTAGCCTAAGGTTAGGGTTAGGGTTAGGTCTAGGATTAGGGTTAGGGATAGGTGTAAGTTTAGGGATATTGTTAGTGTTAGGTTTAGGCCTAGTGTTAGGGTTAGGGTTATGCCTAGAGTTAGCGTTAGGTTTAAGGTTATGTTTAGGCCAAGGGTTAAGTTTAGGGTTAGGGTTAGTTTTAGGGTTAGGGTTAGGGTTAGGCCTAGGGTTAAGTTTAGGATTAGGGCTAGTTGTAAGTTTAGGGATTGGGTTAGTGTTAGGGTTAGGCCTAGGGTTAGGGTGAGCATTATGGTTATGTTTAGCCTAGGGATACGGTTAGGCTTAGGGTTAGCTTTAGTTTTAGGGTTAGGTTAAGGGTTAGGCCAATGTTTACGGTTAGTTTTAGGGTTTGGGTTTGTTTAAGGTTAGGGTTAGGCTTGGGGTTAGGGTTAGGGTTAAGCTTAGGGTCAGAGTAATGCCTAGGATTACAGTCTGGGTTAGGCCTTGGGTAAGGGTTAGGGTTAGGGTTAGGGTTTGGGTTTGGGCTAGGGTAAGGTTTTGGCCTACAGTTAGTGTTAGGTTTAGCATGACCGCTGGGGTTAGTGTTAGGGTTAGGATTAGGCTTAGGGTTAAGGTTACGGTAAGTGTCATCCTTAGGTTTAGGGTTAAGCATAGGGTTAGTATTAGGCCTCAGGTTGTGTTAGGGTTAGGCTTAGGCCTAGGTTTCGGCTTTGGGCTAAGGTTAGGGTTAGGGTTAGAGTTAGGGTTATCTTTATTTTTAAGGTTAGGGTTAGCATTAGGCCTAGGTTTAGGGTTAGTTTTAGGGTTTGGGTCTGTGTAATTTAGGGTTAGGCTTAGGGTTAGGCATAGGGTTAGGGTTAGGCATAGGAATACAGTCAGGGTTAGGCCTTGGGTTAGGGTTAGGGTTTGCGTTAGGATTTGGGTTAGTTTAGGGTAAGGTTTGGCCTATGGTTAGGATTAGGTTCAGCGTTAGCGTTGGGGTTAGTGTTATGGTTAGGATTAGGCCTAGGGTTAAGGTTAGGGTTTGTGCTATCCTTAATTTCTGAGTTAAGCATAGTGTTAGGATAAGGCCTTGGGTTAGTGTTAGGGTTAGGGTTAGCTTTAATTTTAGGGTTAGGTTTAGGGTAAGGCCTAGGTTTTATAGGGTTTGGGTTTATGTAAGCTTAGGGTTAGGGTTAAGGTTAGGCTTACGGTCAGGGTTAGGACTAGGATTACCATCTGGGATAGGCCTTGGGTTAGGGTTAGGGTTCGGATTTGGGTTTGTGTTAGGGTTTGCGTTAAAGTTAGAGTAAGGTTTTGGCCTACGTTTAGCATTAGAGTTGGGGTTAGTGTTAGGGTTAGGGTTAGGATTAGACCTAGGGTTAAGGTTAGGGTTAGTGTTATCCTTAGGTTTAGGCTTAAGCATAAGGTTAGGATTAGGCCTCGGCTTAGTGTTAGGTTTAAGTTTAAGCCTAGGGTCATTGTTAAGGTTACGGTGAGGGTTAGGGTTAGGGTTAGGTTTATACCTAGATTTAGGGTTAGGGTTATGGTTAGTGTAAGGGTTAGGGTTAGGGTTAGGCCTTAGTTTCGGTTTGGGGCTAAGGTTAGGTTTAGGGTTAGAGTTAGGGTTAAGGTTAGGCCTAGGGTTAGGTTTACGGTATGTGTTAAGGTTAGGGTTGGGTCTAGGTTTATGGTTAGGCTTAGGTTTTAGTATTGGGTTAGGCCTACAGTAGGGTTAAGGTTAGGGTTGATTTAGGGTTAGTACTAGTGTTAGGGTTTGGTTTAGGTTTCGGGTTCGGGTTCGGGTTGGGTTAGGTTTACTCCTATGGTCAGGGTTAGGTTTCAGGTTAGTGTTGGGGTTAGGGTTAGGGTTAGGTTTAGGCGTAGGATTATGGTTATGATTAGGTTTAGGATTAGGCCTAGGATTAGGGTTACAGTTAGGGTTAGGTTTAGGGTCAGGGTTAGGGCTAGAATTGCAGTTAGGTTTAGGATTTGGTTTAGGGTAGGGTTAGCCTGGGGCTTAGGCCTAGGTTTAGGGTTAGGGTTGGGCTTAGGCCTAGTGTTAAGGTTAGCGTTAGTGTTATCCTTAGGTTTAAGGTTAGGCATAGGGTTAGGATTAGGCCTAGGGTTAGGGTTAGTGTTAAGGTCAGGTTTAGGCCTCTGGTCACTTTTAGGGTTACGATGAGGGTTATCGTTAGGGTTAGGGTTGGCCTAGAGTTAAGTTTAGGGTATCGGTTAATATAAGGTTTAGGTTAGTGTTATGCCTAGGTTTCGGTTTTTTGGTTTAGGTTAGGGTTAGTTTTGGGCCTAAGGTTTGGTTTAGGGTATGAGTAAGGGTTATGTTTAGGCTTAAAGTTCTTGTAGGGCTAGGTTTAGGGTTAGGCCCACATTTCAGTATTAAGCTTAGGACTAAGGTTAGGGTTAGTGTTAGGGTAAGGGTTAGTCCTAGGTTTTGGGTTTGGGTTCGGGTTAGGGTTAGGGTTAGGGGTAGGGTGTGGTTTGGGCCTATGATTTGGGTTAGAGTTAGGTTTAGACTTAGGATCAGGCCTAGAGTTAGGTTTGGGTTAAAATTAGGCTTAGGCCTAGGATTTGAGTTCGGGTTAGGGTTAGAGTAAGGGTTTGGGTTACTGTCAGGATTAACCCTAGGGTTAGGATTACATTTGGTTAGTGCTAGGTTTAGGGCTTGGGTGAGGGTGAGGGTTAGGACTAGGTTAGGCTTAGGGCTAGGCTTAGGGTTAGGGTTAGGATTAGGTTTAGGTTTCGGTAAGGAGTAGGGTTAGGGTTAGGGCCTAGGTTTAGGGTTTCAGTTAGGATTAGAGTTTTAGTTAGGTTTTGGCCTAGGGTTAGGGTTACATTTAGGGTTAGGATTAGAATTAAGCCTGGGTTTAGGGATAGGGTTAGGCCTAGGATTAGAGTTAGTTTTAGGGTTATGTTTATCTTTAGGGTTAGGTTTAGGCCTAAAGTTAGGGTTAGGGTTAGGTCTAGGGTTAGGGCTAGGGCTAGGTGTATGTTTAGGGATATGGTTAGTGTTAGGATTAGGCATAGGGTTAGGGTTAGGTTTAGCCCTAGCATTAGAGTTAGGGTTAGGCTTAGGCCTAGGGTGAGGCTTATGCTTATGGTTATCTTTAGGCCTAGGGTTAGGGTTATGGTTAGTTTTAGGCTTAGGATTAGGCCAAGGGTTAAGCTTAGGGTTAGGGTTAGTTGTAAGTTTAGGGATTGGGTTAGTGGTAGGGTTAGGCCTAGGGTTAGGGTGAATGTTATGTTTACGTTTAGGCCTAGGGTTGGGGATAGAATAAGGGTTAGTTTTAGTTTTAGAGTTAGGGTTGCATAGGTTTAGGGTTAGTTTTGGGGTTTGGGTTTGTGTAAATTAGGGTTAGGCTTAGGGTTAAACATAGGATTATAGTCAGGGTTAGGTCTTGTGTTAGGGTTACGGTTAGGGTTTGGGTTTTGGTTAACGTTAGGGTAAGCTTTTGGCCTATGGTTAGGGTTAGGTTTAGCGTTAGTGTTGGAGTTAGTTTTAGGGTTAGGATTAGGCCCAGGGTTAAGGTTAGGGTTACTGTAATCCTTAGGTTCAGGGTTAAGGGTAGGGTTAGGATAAGGCCTCGGGTTAGTGTCAGGGTTAAGTTTAGACCTAGGGTTAGGATTAGCTTTAGTTTTAGGGTTAGGTTTAGGGTAAGATCTAGGTTTAGGGTTAGTTATAGGGTTTGGGTTTATGTTAGATTTGGGTTAGGGTTTAGGTTAGGGTTAGGCTTACGGTCAGGGTTAGGACTAGGATTACAATCAGGATTAGGCCTTGGGTTAGGGTTAGGGTTCAGATTTGGGTTTGGTTTAGGGTTTGCATTAAAGTTAGGGTAAGGTTTTGGCCTACGTTTAGGGTTAGGTTTAGCGTTAGCGTTGGGGTTAGTGTAAGGGTTAGAATTAGGCCTAGGGTTAAGGTTATGGTTAGTGTTATCCTTAGGTTTAGGGTTAAGCATAGGGTTAGGATTAGGGCTCGTCTTAGTGTTATGGTTAAGTTTATGCCTAGGGTCAGGGTTAGGGTTATGGTAAGGTTTAGGGTTAGGTTTAGGCCTAGAGTTAGAGTTAGGATTATGGTTAGTGTAAGGGTTAGGGTTAGGGATAGGCCTAGGTTTCGGTTTTGGGTTAAGGTTAGGTTTACGGTTAGAGTTAGGGTTAAGGTTAGGCCTAGGGTTAGGGTTAGG
>NW_022103937.1:28771-33270 GCF_000313985.2 Echinops telfairi
GGTTAGTGCTAGGTGTAGGGTTAGGGTGAGGGTGAGGGTTAGGCCTAGGTTAGGATTAGTGTTGGGGTTAGGCTTAGGGCTAAGCTTAGGGCTAGGCTTAGGGTTAGGTTTAGGTAAGGAGTAGGGTTAGGGTTAAGGTTAGGTTTGGGCCTAGGTTTAGGGTAAGGGTTTTAGTTAAGCTTTGGCCTAGAGTTAGGGTTACATTTATGGTTCGGATAAGACTTAGGCCTAGTTTTAGGGATAGGGTTAGGCCTAGGGATAGGGTTAGGTTTAGGCATAAGGTTAGGGTCAGGGTTAGGGTTAGGTCTAGGGTTAAGGTTAGGGCTAGGTGTAAGTTTAGGGATATGGTTAGTGTTATGGTTAGGGTTAGGCCTAGGGTTAGGGTTAGGGTTAGATTTAGGTTTAGCCCTACCGTTACGGATAAGGTTAGGCTTAGTCCTAGGGTGAGGGTTAGGGTTATGATTATGTTTAGGCCTAGGATTTGGGTTAGGGTTAGTTTTAGGCTTAGGGTTAGGCAAAGTGTTAAGGTTAGGGTTAGGTTTAGTTGTAAATTTAGGGATCGGGTTAGTGTTAGGGTTAGGCCTAGGGTTAGGGTGAGGGTAATGGTTACGTTTAGGCCTGGGGTTAGGGTTAATTTTAGGGTTAGCTTTAGTTTCAGAGTTAGGGTTAGGCCTACATTTAGGGTTTGGGTTTGTGTAAATTAGGGTTAGGCTTAGGGTTAGGCATAGGATTACAGTCAGGTTTAGGCCTTGGCTTAGGGTTAGTGTTTGGGTTTGGATTAGGGTTCGGGTTAAGTTTAGGGTAAGGTTTTGGCATACGGTTAGTGTTAGGTTTAGCGTTAGTGTTGGGGTTAGTGTTAGAGTTAGGATTAGGCCTAGGGTTAAGGTTAGGGTTAGTGTTATCCTTCGGTTTAGGATTAAGCATAGGGTTAGGATAAGGCCTCGGGTTAGTGTTAAGGTTAAGTTTAGGCCTAGGGTTAGGGTTAGGGTTAGCTTTAGTTTTAAGGCTAGGTTTAGGGTAAGGCCTAGGTTTAGGGTTAGTTATAGGGTTTAGGTTAATGTAAGGTTAGGTTAAGGGTTAGGCTTAGGGTTAGGCTTACGGTCAGGATTAGGACTAGGATAACAATCAGGGATAGGCCTTGGGTTAGGGTTGGGGTTCAGAATTGGTAAATGGTTAGGGTTTGTGTTAAAGTTAGGGTAAGGTTTTGGCCTACGTTTAGGGTTAGGTTTAGCATTAGCGTTGGGATTAGTGTAAAGGTTAGGGTTACGCCTACGGTTAAGGTTATGATTAGTGTTATCCTTAGGTTTAGGGTTAAGCATAGGGTTAGGATTAGGCCTCGTCTTAGTGTTAGAGTTAAGTTTAGGCCTAGGGTCAGGGTTAGGGTTACGGTAAGGGTTAGGTTTAGGCCTAGAGTTAGAGTTAGGGATATGGTTAGTGTAAGGGTTAGGGTTAGGGTTAGGGTTAGGCCTAGGTTTTGGTTTTGGGTTAAGTTTAGGTTTACAGTTAGAGTTAGGGATAAGGTTAAGCCTAGGGTTAGTTTGAGGGTATGTGTTAGGGTTAGGGTTAGGTTTAGGGTTAGGGTAGGGTCTAGGTTTATGGTTAGGCTTAGGCTTTAGTATTGGGCTTAGGCCTACAGTTAGGGTTAGGGTTAGGGTTGGTTTAGGGTTAGTACTAGGGTTAGGGCTCGGTTTAGGGTTTGGGTTTGGGTTCGGGTTAGGGTTAGGTTTAGGCCTACGGTTAGGGTTAGGTTTCAGGTTAGCGTTGGGGTTAGGGTTAGGGTTAGGGTAAGGGTTAGGGTTAGGTGTAGGTTTATGATTATGGTTATGGTTAGGTTTAGGTTTAGACCTAGGAGTAGGGTTACAGTTAAGGTTAGGATTAGGGTCAGGGTTAAGCCTAGAATTACAGTTAGGTTTGGATTTGGTTTTGGGTTAGGATGAGCCTCAGGCTTAGGCTAAGGTTTAGGGTTAGGTTTGGGATTAGGGTTAGGCTTAGGCCTAGTGTTAAGGTTAGCGTTAGTGTTATCCTTAGGTTTAGGGTTAGGCATAGGGTTAAGTTTAGGGTTAGGGTTAATGTAAGGATTAGGTTAGTGTTAGGCCTAGGTTTCGGTTTTGTGTTAAGGTTAGCGTTAGGGTTAGGGTTAGGTTTGGGCCTAGGGTTAGGTTTAGGGTATGAGTGAGGGTTAGGAGTAGGGTTAATGTTATGGTAAGGCTGGGTTTAGGGTTAGACCCACATTTTACTTTTAGGGTTAGGCCTATGGTTATGGTTAGGGTTAGTCCTAGATTTAGGGTTCGGTTTCAGGTCAGGTTTTGGGCTATGATTAGGGTTAGAGTTAGGTTTAGGCTTAGGATTAGGCCTAGGGTTAGGTTTAGGGTTAAAGTTAGGCTTAGGCCTAGGACTAGGTTTCGGGTTAGGGTTAGAGTAAGGGTTTGGGTTACTGTCAGGATTAACCATAGGGTTAGGATTATGGTTAGTGCTAGGTTTAGGGTTAGGGTGAGGGTGAGGGTTAGGCCTAGGTTAGGATTAGTGTTAGGCTTAGGCTTAGGGTTAGGTTTAGGTAAGTAGTAGGATTACGGTTAGGGTTAGGTTTGGGCCTAGGTTTAGGATGACAGTTAGGGTTAGGGTTTTAGTTAGGTTTTGGCCTAGGGGTAGGGTTACATTTAGGGTTAGGATTAGGCTTAAGCCTAGGTTTAGGGATAGGGTTAGGGTTAGGTTTAGGGTTATGTTTATGTTTAGGGTTATGTTTAGGCCTAAGGTTAGGGTTAGGTTATGCATTAGTGTTAGAGTTAGGGTTAGGTTTGGGGCTAGGTTTATGGGTTGGCCTAGGTTTTAGTATTCAGGTTAATTCTACATTTAGGGCTAGGGTTAGGGTTAGGTTAAGTGTTAGCCCTAGGGTTTGAGTTAGGTTTAGGGTTCAGGTTAGGTTTAGGCCTATGTTTAGTGTTAGGTTTCAGTTTAGCATTGGGTTTAAGATTAGCCGTAGGTTTATCTGAGACTAACCCTAACCCTCACTGCAACCCTAAAACTGACCCTAGGTCTAAACCGGACACTAACACTAACACTAACCCTAACCCTAGGCCTAATCCTAACCCTATGCCTAACCCTAAACCTAAGGATAACACTAACGCTAACCTTAACACTAGGCCTAAGCCTAACCCTAATCCCAAACCTAACCCTAAACTTTGGCCTAAACCTGAGGCTCATCCTAACCCAAAACCAAATCCAAACCTAACTGTCATTCTAGGCTTAACCCTGACCCTAATCCTAACCTTATGTTTAGGGCTAGGGTTAGACCTAGGATTAGGGTTATGGTTAGGGTTAGGCTTAGGGTCAGGGTTAGGCCTAGAATTACAGTTAGGATTAGGACTTGGTTTAAAGTTAGGGTTAGGCTCAGGCCTAGGCCTAGGTTTAGGGTTAGGGTTGGGTTTAGGATTAGGCTTAGGCCTAGGGTTAAGGTTAGGGTTAGTGTTATCCTTAGGTTAGGGTTAGGCATAAGGTTAGGATTAGGCCTAGGGTTAAGATTAGGGTTAGTGTTAGGGTCAGGTTTAGGCGTAGGGTCAAGATTAGGGTTAGTGTTAGGGTCAGGTTTAGGCTTAGGGTCAGATTTAGGGTTACAGTGAGTGTTAAGATTAGGGTTAGGGTTAGGGTTAGGCCTAGAGTTAGGTTTAGGGTTATGCTTAGTGTAAGGTTTAGGGTTAGGGTTACGCCTAGAGTTCGGTTTTGGGTTAAGGTTAGGGTTAGGTTTGGACCTAGGGTTAGGATTAAGGTATGCATTAGGGTAAGGGTTAAGGTTAGGCTTAAGGTAAGAGTAGGGGCTAGGTTTAGGGTAAGGGCCACAATTTAGTATTGGCGTTAGTCTTACGGTTAGGGTTAGGGTTAGTCCTAGGGTTAAGGTTAGGTTTAGGATACGGGTTCGGGTTTGTGTTAGGTTTCGACCCACGATTTGGGTTAGCATTAAGTTTAGGATTAGGATCAGGCCTAGGGTTAAGTTTAGGGATAGGATTAGGATTAGCATTAAAGTTAGACTTAGGCCTAGGGATAGGGTTAGGGTTGGGGTTAGAGTAAGGGGTAGGGTTACTGTGAGGATTAGCCCTAGGTTTAGAATATGGCTAGTGTCAGGGTTAGGGTCAGGGTGTGGGTTAGGCCTAGGTTAAGGTTAGGGCTATGGTTAGGGTTAGGATTAGGGTTAGGTTTAGGTAAGGAGTAGGGTTAGGGTTAGGTTTGGGCCTAGGTTTAGAGTTACGGTTAGGGTTAGGGTTTGAGTTAGGTTTTGGCGTAGGCTTAGGTTTAGATGTAGGGTTAGTGTTAGGCTTAGGCCTAGGTTTAGGGTTAGGGTTAGGCCCATTGTTAGGGTTAGATTTAGGCCTAAGGTTAGCGTTAGGGTTAGGTCTAAGGTTAGGGTTAGGGCTAGGTGTAAGTTTAGATATATGGTTTGTGTTAGGGTTAGGCCTAGTCTTAGGGTTAGGGTTTGATTTAGGTTTATCCCTAGTGTTAGGTTTAGG
>NW_022103937.1:34735-43190 GCF_000313985.2 Echinops telfairi
GTTAGGATTGGGTTTAGGGTTAGGGTTAGGACGAGGCTTAGTGCTAGTGTTAGTGTTGCCCATAGGTTTAGGGGTAGGCATAGAGTTACGATTAGACCTAGGCTTAGGGTTAGGGTTAGTGTTAGGTTTAGGACTAGGGTCAGGGTTAGGCTTATGGTGAGGGTTAGTATTAGTGTCAGGGTTGGGCCTAAAGTTAGGGTTAGGGTTAGGGTAAGGTTTAGTTTGGGGTTAAGAGTAGTCCAAGGGTTATGGTTAGGGTTACGGTTAGGGATAAGCATAGGGTTTGAGATAGAGTTATGGTTAGGTTTAGGTTAGGTTCAGGGTTAGGAGTATAGTAAGGTTTAGTGTTATGCCTAAGGTTAGGGTTAGCTTTAGGGATAGTGTTAGGTTTAGAGTTAGACCTTGGATTAGGTGTAATATTAGGGTTAGGGTAAGGGTAATGTTTTCGTTTATTCCTAGATTTAGGGTGAGGGTTACGGTTAGAGTTAGGGTTAGGGATAAGGATAGGCCTGGTGTAAGGGTTAGGGTTAGCCTTAGGGTTAGGTTTAGGGTTAGGCCTAGGGTTAGGGTAGTCTTAGTGTCTTTTGCTTCTTGAAGGTCATCCCAGGGGGATAATTTTGGACTTTTGATTTTGGGTAGCTCTGTGTACAGTGCTTTCTTGATAGGCACTTTTCATTTATACAAAACACTCTATCCCCAGGTTTCTTTGAATTCGGTTCTCCAAATTTCCCAGACTATCACAGTCACGTAGCTCCACTAACCTCCCTACAGTTATATCTTTAGGCATTTTTACTTCCTGGAGCATCACATTTTTTTATACCTACAATATTGCCACATGAGAATGCTTGACTTCCGTTGAAACTTTATGTCAGGAAAGGTCAGGTGTTTCACCACAACTTTCCACCAGGAATTAATTTTACATCAGTTCAATGGTGCTTCAAGTGCTTTCTAATATCTTAGCTACAAGCTTATGTCCAGGAGATTCTTGAAGAAATTATCCTTCTGGTACTTAGCCTGCTCTCCTTAATGGGGCCTCAAACATTTTCACTTATTTCAGCTCAATCCTTACCTCCTGGACTTGCTTGGCTGGGAAGGAAAACTGGGAATCCTGCATTTCCTGGGCTGCCCTTCTGATTTGCCACACCTGCGGTTATGTTTGCCATTTCAAGAGTCCTTACTGGACTGAATATTACTGTGGTCAACAAGCATTATGATTTCCCATAATCATTAGGATATGGGAAGACATTAAAACTGCAGTGAATGTGGGTCCTAATTATAATACAGAATGGATCGTTATGTATCTTCCAGTACTTCACAACAAGGTTTGCTCACTGAGGTTGTTAGCTTATCATCCCTAATTTGCCGGTAAACACAGAGGGGTTTAATTGAAGCCGGGCGGAGGGATACATGGCTTTGTCAGCCTGCAAGCCAGGAAACAGACTTCCTGGAAGCTGGGGAAGGGAGGCTTCGCCCGGTATCTCCCATTAGCCATGCACGGGACTTCCTGGCATTGTGGCGAGTAAGGCTTTCAATAGCGTTTTCCCGCCAGCATGGCAAGCAACTACCTGGAAGGCTGGGAATGTAACGCTCTGCCCGGTGTCTACCGGTAGGACAGGCAAAAGACTTCCTTGCAGGCTTGGGAAATGGGTCTTCACCATGAGTCACCACACAAGCCAGGAATTGAACTTCCCAGAATGCTGGGAAAGCTAGGCTCTGACAGGCGTTTCCGTGCAGGTCAGCCAAGGGACTTCCGGTCAAGCTGTGGAAATTAGGCTTCCCTCGGCATCTCCCTCGAAGCCAGGCAAAGGACTACCTCTCAGGCTAGAAAGCTAGGTTTTACCCTGCGTCTTGTAAAGGCCAGCCAATGGAATTCCCAGCACACTGTGGAAGTGAGAATACTTTTGCGTCTCCATTCAGGCCACGGAAAGGTCCCCAGGTCAGACTGGGAAGCTCAGCTTGGCCGAGCATCTCCCAGCAAGACAGGAATTGAACGTCCAGGAAGGCTGGGGAAGTGAGGATTTGCTTGGCGTCTACTCGAAGGCCAGGCAACAGAGTTCTGGGTCGTCTGGAGAAGTGAGGCTTTGCCTGGAGTCTCCAGGAATGCAAAGAAACGGACTTCCTGCCAGCCTGGGGAAGTGAGGCTTTCCCCGGAGTCTTTCCTTAAGCCATGGAAGGAACATCAGACCAGGCTGAGGAAACGCGACTGCACCCAGCATCAGATCTTTTGCTTCCTGAGGGACAGTCCAGGGGGATAATGTTGGACTTTAGATTTTGGGTAGCTATGGGTACGATGCTTTCTTGAGAGCCATTTTTCATTAGTATAAAACACTCTTTATACACGAGTTTCTATGAATACAGTTGTGTCTCCATTCAGGCTATGGAAGAGTCTCCCGTTTAGACAGGGAAGCGGGGCTTGAGCCAGGGTCTCCCAGCCAGGCAGGAATTGAACTTCCGGGAAGGCTGGGAAAGTGAGGATTTGCCTGGTCCCTCCGCGAAGGCCTGGCAATGGAGTTCTGGGTCATCTGGGGAAGCGAGGCTTCCCCTGGGGTCTCCATGAACACAAGTAAACGGGCTTCCTGCCAAACAGGGGAAGCGAGGCTTTCCCCGGAGTCTTTCCTTAAGCCATGGAAGGGACTTCAGAACAGATTGAGAAAGCACCTCTTCGCCAGGCATCTGGTCTTTTGCTTCCTTATGGTCAGTCCTGGGGGATAATGTTGGACTTTTGATTTGGGGTAGCTAAGGGTACAATGCTTTCTTGAGAGGCACTTTTCGTTTATATAAAACACTCTTTATCCACGAGTTTCTGTGAATTTGGTTCCCCAAATTTCCCAGACTATCACAGTCACATAGCTGTGGGAACCTCCCTTCATTCATATGTTTAGCCATTTTTACTTCCTGGAGCATCACATTTTTCTATACCTACAATATTTCAACTTGAGAATGCTTTACTTCTGTTGAAACTTTATGTCAGGAAAGGTCAGGTATTTCACCACAACTTTCCACCAGGAATTGCTTTCACATCTGTTCAATGGTGCTTCTAGCGCTTTCTCATATCTTAGCTACAAACTTATCTCCAGGAGATTCTTGAAGAAATTATCCTTCTGGTGCTGAGCCTGCTCTACTAAAGGGAGCCTCGAACAATTTCACTTACCCCAGCTCAACCCTTACCTCCTGGACTTGCTTGGCTGGGAAGGAAAACCGTGAATCCTTCATTTCCGGGGCTGCACTTCTGATTTGCTTCACCTGTGGTTATGTTTGTCATTTTGAGAGTCCTCACAGGACTAAATTTTACTGTAGTCAACAAGCATTACAATTTCCCATAATCATTAGGATACGGGCAGCCTTTAATCCAGCAGTTCCTGTGGGTCCTAATTAGAATAAAGAATGGAGCTTTATGTAACTTCCTGTGCTTCACAACAAGGTTTGTTCGCTGAGGTTTTTAGCTTATCATCACTAATTCACCGTTAAACTCATGTGGGGTTCAATTGAAGGGCGGCGGAGGCATACATGCCTTGGTCAGCCTGCAAGGCAGGAAACAGACTTACGGGAAGCTGTGGAAGGGAGCCTTCACCAGGTGTCTCCCTTTTAGCCATGCATGGGACATCCGGGCATTGTGGGAATGCGAGGCTTTGCATGGCATCTCCCGGACAGCGTGGCAAGCAACTACATGGCAGGCTGGGAGTGTGAGGCTCTGCCCGGCGTCTACCGGTAGGCCAGGCAAAGATTTCTTGGAGGGCTGGGAAAATTGGTCTTCAACACGAGTCACCACACAAGCCAGGAAATGAAATTCCAGGACTGCTGGATAAGCTTGACTCTGCCAGGCGTTTTCCTGCACGCCAGCCAAGGGACTTCTGTACAGGCTGTGGAAATTACGCTTCCCTTGGTATCACCCTGAAGTAGGCAAAGGACTTCCGGTCTGGCTGGAAAGCTAGGTTTTGCCTTGCATCTTGCAAAGGCCAGCCAATGGACTTCGCAGCACGCTGTGGAAGTGAGAATACTTTTGCGTCTCCATTCAGGCCATGGAAGGCTATCCTGGTTAGACTGGGAAGCGTGACTTGACCAAGTGTTTCCCATCAAGCCAGGCATTGAACTTCCGGGAATGCTGGGGAAGTGAGGATTTGCCTGGACCCTCCCCGAAGGCCACGCAACAGAGTTCAGGGTAGTCTGGGGAAGCAAGGCTTCGCCTTGGGTCTCCACGAACACAAAGAAACGGACTTCCTGCCAGCCTGGGGAAGTGAGGCTTTCCCTGGAGTCTTTCCTTAAGCCATGGAAGGGACTTCAGAACAGGCTGAGGAAGCGCCTCTTCGTCAGGCATCAGGTCTTTTGCTTCCTGAAGGTCAGTCCAGAGGGATAATGTTGGACTTTTGATTTTGGGTAGCTATGAGTCGATGCTTTCTTGAGAGGCACTTTTCATTAATATAAAACACTTTATCAATGAATTTCTGTGAATTCGGTTCTCCAAATTTCCCAGACTATCACAGTCACGTAGCTGTGCGAACCTCCCTTCAGTCATATGTTTAGATATTTTTACTTCCTGGAGAATCACATTTTTCTATTCCTACAGTATTGTCACATGAGAATGTTTGACTTCTGTTGAAACTTTATATCAGGAAAGGTCAGGTGTTTCACTACAACTTTCCACCAGGAATTGCTTTTACATCAGTTCAATGGTCCTTCAAGTGCGTTCTCGTATCTTACCTATAAGCTTATCTCCAGGAGATTCTTGAAGAAATTATCCTTCTTGTGCTGAGCCTGCTCTACTAAATGGGGCCTCAAACACCTTCACTTATCTCAGCTCAATTGGTACCTCCTGGACTTACTTGGCTGGGAAGGAAAACTGGGAAGCCTGCATTTCCTGGGCTGCCCTTCTGAATTGCCTCACCTGCGGTTATGTTTTTCATTTCAAGAGTCCTTACAGGACTGTATATTACTGTGGTCAACCAGCATTGCAATTTCCCATAATCTTTAGGATATGGGCAGACTTTAATCCTGCAGTGACTGTGGGTACTAATTACAATACAGAATGGAGCTTTATGTAACTTCCTGTGCTTCATAGCAAGGTTTGCTCACTGAGGTTGTTAATTAATCATCCCTAATTGGCCGGTAAACACAGGTGGGCTAAATTGAAGGGGGACGGAGGGATATATGGCTTGGTCAGCCTGCAAGCCAGGAAACAGATTTCTGGGAAGCTGGGGTAGGGAGGCTTCACCCAGTGTCTCCCTTTAACCATGCATGAGGCTTCCGGGCATTGTCTGGAAGCGAGGCTTTGAATGGTGTTTGCCCACCAGCGTGGCAAGCAACTACCTGGAAGGCTGGGAGTGTGAGGCTCTGCCCGGTGTCTACCGGTTGGCAAGGCAACAGACTTCCTGGCAGGCTGGGGAAATGGTTTTTCGCTATGAGTCACCACACAAGTCAGGAAATGAACTTCCTGGACTGCTGAAAAAGCATGGCTCTGCCAGGCATTTCCCTGCAGGTCAGCCAAGAGAATTCCGATCCGGCTATGGAAATTATGCTTCCCTCGGTGTCTCCCTGAAGCCAGGCAAAGTACTTCCGTCAGGCTGGAAAGCTAGGTTTTGCTGTTCGTCTTGCAAAGGCCAGCAAATGGACTTTGCATCATGCTGTGGAATTGACAATACGTTTGCGTCTCCATTCAGGCCACGGAAGGATCTCCCGCTTAGACTGGGAAGTGGGGCTTGAACATGAATCTCCCAACAAGCCAGGCTTTGAAATTACGGGAAGGCTTGGGAAGTTAGGATTTGCCTGGTCCCTACCCAAAAGCCAGGCAACACAGTTCAGAGTAGTCTGGGGAAGCGAGGCTTTGCCTGGGGTCTCCACGAACGCAAGGAAACTGACTTCCTGCAAGCTTAGGGACGCGAGGCTTTCCCCGGAGTCTTTCTTTAAGCCGCGAAAGGGACTTCAGAACAGGCTGAGGAAGCGCCTCTTAGCCAGGCATCAGGTCTTTTGCTTCCTGAAGGTCAATCCAGAGGGATAATGTTGGACTTCGGGTTTTGGGTAGCTGCGGGTACAATGCTTTCTTAAGAGGCACTTTTCCTTTATATAAATCACTCTTAATCCACGAGATTCTGTGAATTCTGTTCTCCAAATTTCCCAGACTATCACAGTCACGTAGCTGCAGGAATCTCCCTTCAGTCATATCTTTATCCATTTTTACTTCCTGGAGAATCACATTTTTCTATACCTACAATATTGCCACATGAGAATGCTTGACTCCTGTTGAAACTTTATGTCAGCAAAGGTCAGGTGTTTCACCACAAGTTTCCACCAGGAATTGCTTTTACATCAGTTCAATGGTCCTTCAAGTGCTTTCTAATATCTTAGCTACAAGCTTATGTCAAGGTGATTCTTGAAGAAATTATCTTTCTGGGGCTTAGCCTGCTGTACTAAATGGGGCCTCAAACATTTTCACTTATCTCAGCTCAATACTTACCTCCTGAACTTGCTTGGCTGGGAAAGAAAAACATGAAACCTGTGTTTCGGGGGCTGCCCTTCTGATTTGCCTCACCTGCGGTTATGTTTGTCATTTCAAGAGTCCTCACAGGATTGAATATTACTGTGGTCAACAAGCATTACAATTTCCCATAATCTTTAGGATATGGGCAGACTTTAATCCTGCAGTGACTGTGGGTCCTAATTACAATAAATAATGGAGCTTTATGTATCCTCCTGTGCTTCACAACAAGGTTTGCTCACTGAGGTTGTTAGCTTATCATCCCTAATTGGCCGGTAAACACAGGTGACCTTAATTGAAGGAGGGCGGAGGGATTCATGGCTTGGTCAGCCTGAAAGTCAGGAAACAGATTTCCAGGAAGCTGGGGAAGGGAGGCTAATCAGGTATCTCCCTTTAGCCATGAATGGGTCTTCCAGGCATTGTGGGGCAGCGAGGCTTTGCATGGAGTTTTCCCGCCAGCATGGCAAACAACTACCTGGAAGGCTGGGAGTGTGAGGCTATGCCCGGTGTCTACCGGTAGGCCAGGAAACAGACCTCCTGGCAGGCTGGGGAAATGGGTCTTCGCCATGAGTCACCACACAAACCAGGAAATGAACTTCCCGGACAGCTGGGAAAGCTATGCTCTGCCAGGCGTTTCCCTGCACCCCAGCAAAGGGACCTCCGACCAGGCTGTGGAAATTATGATTCCCTCAGCGCTCCTTCGAAGCTAAGGACTGCCAGTCAAGCTGGAAACCTTGGTTTTGCCCCATGTCTTACAATGGACAGCCAATGGACTTCCCAGCATGCTGTGGAAGTGAGAATACTGTTGTGTCTCCAGTCAGGCCACAGAATGGTCTCCCGGTCAGACTGGGAAGCGCGGCTTGGCCCAGCGTCTCCCAGCAAGACAAGCATTGAACTTCCGGGAAAGTTGGGGAAGTGAGGATTTGCCTGGCGTCTACTCGAAGGCCAGGCAACAGAGTTCTGGGTCGTCTAGGGAAGTGAGGCTTCGCCTGGTGTCTCCAAGAACGCAAGGAAATGGACTTCCTACCAGCCTGGGGAAGCGAGACTTTCCCCAGAGTCTTTCCTTAAGCCATGCAAGGGACTTCAGACCAGGCTGAGGAAGCGCCTCTTTCCCCGGCATCATGTCTTCTGCTTCCTGAAGGTCAGTCCAGGGGGATAATGTTGGACTTTTGATTTGGGGTAGCTATGGGTACAATGCTTTCTTGAGAAGCACTTTTCATTTATATAAAACACTCTTTATCCACGAGTTTCTGTGAATTCGGTTCTCCAAATTTCCCAGACTATCACAGTCACATAGCTGCGGCAACCTCCCTTAAGTCATATGTTTAGCCATTTTTACTTCCTGGAGCAACGCATTTTTCTATACCTACAATATTGCCACATGAGAAGGCTTGACTTCCGTTGAAACTTTATGTCAGGAAAGGTCAGGTGTTTTACCACAAGTTACCAGGAATTGCTTTTACATCTGTTAAATCATGCTTCAAGTGCTTTCTCATATCTTCGCTACAAACTTTCTCCAGGAGATTCTTGAAGAAATTATCCTTCTGGTGCTGAGCCTGGTCTACTAAATGGGGTCTCAAACAATTTCACTTATCTCAGCTCACCCCTTTCCTCCTGGACTTGCTTGGCTGGGAAGGAAAACCGTGAATCCTGCATTTCCTGGACTGCCCTTCTGATTTGCTTCCCGGCAGTCATGTTTGTCATTTTGAGAGTACTCACAGGATTGAATGTTGTCAACAAGTATTACAATTTCCTATAATCATTAGGATATGGACAGCCTTAAATCCTGCAGTTCCTGTGGGTCGTAATTACAGTAACGAATGGAACTTTATGTAACTTCCTGTGCTTCACAACAAGGTTTGCTCACTGAAGTTGTTAGCTTATCATCCCTAATTGGCCGGAAACACAGGTGGGGTTAATTGAAGGCCAGAGGGATACAAGGCTTGGTCAGCCTGCAAGCCAGGAAAGAGACTCCCTGGAAGCTGG
>NW_022103937.1:43974-45424 GCF_000313985.2 Echinops telfairi
GTCATCGGGTCGTTTTTTCCTGAAGTTCAGTCCAGGGGGATCATGTTGGACTTTTGATTTTGGGTAGCTATGGCTATGATGCTTTTTTGATAGGCACTTTTCGTTTATATAAAACACTCTTTATCCACGAGTTTCTGTGAATTCGGTTCTCCAAATTTCCCAGACTATCACGGTCACGTAGCTGCGCGAACATCCCTTCAGTCATATATTTAGATATTTTTATTTCCTGGAGCATCACATTTTTCTATACCTACAATATTGCCACATGAGAATGCTTGACTTCCAGTAAAACTTTATGTCAGGAAAGGTCAGGTGTTTCACCACAACTTTCCACCAGGAATTGCTTTTACATCAGTTCAATGGTCCTTCAAGCACGTTCTCATAACTTAGCTACAAGCTTATCTCCAGGTGATTCTTGAAGAAATTATTCTTCTGGTGCTTAGCCTGCTGTACTAAGTGGGGCCTCAAATATTGTCACTTATCTCAGCTCAATACTTACCTCCTGAACTTGCTTGACTGGGAAGGAAAAACCGTGAAACCTGTATTTCCTGGGCTTCCCTTCTGATTTGCCTCACTGGCGGTTATGTTTGTCATTTCAAGAATCCTCACAGGAATGAATATTACTGTGATCAACAAGCATTACAATTTCCATAATCTTTAGGATATGGGCAAACTTTAATCCTGCAGTGACTGTGGGTCCTAATTACAATAAATAATTGAGCTTTATGTAATCTCCTGTGCTTCACAACAAGATTTGCTCACTGAGGGTGTTAGCTTATCATCCCTAATTGGCCGGTAAACACAGGTGGCCTTAATTGAAGGGGGCAGAGGGATACATGGCTTGGTCAGCCTGAAAGTCAGGAAACAGATTTCCAGGAAGCTGGGGAAGGGAGGCTAACCAGGTATCTCCCTTTAGCCATGAATGGGTCTTCCAGGCATTGTGGGGCAGTGAGGCTTTGCATGGCGTTTTCCCGTCAGCGTGGCAAACAACTACCTGGAAGGCTGGGAGTGTGAGGCTATGCCCGGTGTCTACCAGTAGGCCAGGCAACAGACTTCCTGGCAGGCTGGGGAAATTGGTCTTCGCTATGAGTCACCACACAAGCCAGGAAATGAACTTCCCATACTGCTGGGAAAGCTAGGCTCTGCCAGGCGTTACCCTGCACGCCACCCAAGGGACTTCCGATCAGGCTGTGGAAATTACGCTTCCCTTGGCATCTCCTTCGAAGCCAGGCTAAGGACTGCCAGTCAGGCTGAAATCTTGCTTTTGTTCTACATCTTGCAATGGCCAGCCAATGGACTTCCCAGCATGCTGTGGAAGTTAGAATACATTTGCGTCTCCAGCCAGGCCACAGAACGGTCTCCCGGTCAGACTGGGAAGCGCGGCTTGGCCCAGCGTCTCCCAGCAAGCCAGCCTTTGAACTTCCAGGAAGGCTGGGGAAGTGAGGATTTG
>NW_022103937.1:46550-49409 GCF_000313985.2 Echinops telfairi
GTTTGAGCCATGCATGGGAGTTCCTGGCATTGTGGGGAAGCGAGGCTTTGCATGGCATCTCCTCGCCCGCGTGGCAAGCAACTACCTGGCAGGCTGGGAGGTGAGGCTCTGCCCGGTGTCTACCGGTACACGGGGCAACAGACTTCCTGGCAGGCTGGAGAAATGGGTTTTCGCCATGAGTCACCACGCGAGCCAGGAAATGAACTTCCCGGACTGCTGGGAAAGCTAGACTCTGCCAGGAAATTCCCTGTAGGCCACCCAAAGGAATTCTGGTCAGGATGTGAAAATTACGCTTCCCTCGGCGTCTCCCTTGAAGCCAGGCAAAGGAATACGTATAGGCTGGAAAGCTAGGTTTAGCCCTGCGCCTTGTCAAGGCCAGCTACTGAACTTCCCAACACGCTGTGGAAGTCAGAATACCTTTGCGTCTCCATTCAGGCCACAGAAGGGTGTCCTGGTCAGACTGGGAAGAGCTGCTTGCATCAGCATCTCCCAGTAAGCCTGGCATTGAACTTCCAGGAAACCTGGGGAAGTGAGGATTTGCCTGGTGCCTCCCTGAAAGCCAGGCAACAGAGGTCTAGGTAGTCTGGGCAAGCGAGGCTTTGCCTGGGGTCTCCACAAACGCAAGGAAATGGACTTCCTGCCAGCCTGGGGAAGCGAGGCTTTCCCCAGAGTCTTTCCTTAAGCCATGCAAGGGACTTCAGACCAGGCAGAGGAAGCGCCGCTTCGCCCAGTATTGGGTCTTTTGCTTCCTGAAAGTCTGTCCAGGGGGATAATGTTGGACTTTTGATTTTGGGTAGCTTGGGTACGATTCTTTATTAAGAGGCACTTTTCGTTTATATAAAACACACTTTATCCACGCGTTTCTGTGAATTCGGTTCTCCAGATTTCCCACAGTATCACTGTCACATAGCTGAGAGAACGAACCTCCCTTCAGCCATATCGTTTCCAATTTTCACTTCTTTGAGCATCACAATTTTATATACCTACAATATTGCCGCATGAGAATGCTTGAATTTCGTTGAAACTTTATGTGAGGAAAGGTCAGGTTTTTCACCACGACTTTCCACCAGGAATTGCTTTTACATCAGTTCAATGGTGCTTCAAGTGCTTTCTCATATCTTAGCTACAAGCTTATCTGCAAGAAATTTTTGAATAAATTATCCTTCTGGTGCTTAGTCTGCTCTACTAAATGTTGCCTCAAACAATTTCACTTATCCCAGCACAACATTTACCTCCTGGACTTGCTTGGTTGGGAAGGAAAACCGTGAATCCTGCATTTCCTTGGCTGCCCTTCTGATTTGCCGCACCTGTGGTTATGTTTGTCATTTTGAGAGTCCTCACAGTATTGAATATTACTGTGATAAACAAGCATTATAATTTCCCATAATCATTAGGATATGGGCAGCCTTAAATTTTGCAGTTCCTGTGTGTCCTAATTACAATAAAGAAGGGAGCTTTATGTAACTTCCTGTGCTTCACAACAAGGTTTGCTCACTGAAGTTGTTAGCTTATCATCCCTAAATTGGCTGGTAAAAACAGGTGGGGTTAATTGAAGGGTGGCAGAGGGATAAATGGCTTGGTCATCCTGGAAGGCAGGAAACAGACGTCCGGGAAGCTGGGGATTGGAAGCTTCGCCTGGTGTCTCCCTTTTAGCCATGCATGGGACTTCCGGGGATTGTGGGGAAGCGAGGCTTTGCATGGTGTCTCCCCGCCAGCGCGGCAAGGAACTACATGGCAGGCTGGGAATGTGAGGTCTTGCCTGATGTCTACCGGTAGACCAGGCAACAGACTTCCTGGCAGGCTGGGGAAATGGGTCTTCGCCATGAGTCACCAAGCAAGCCAGGAAATTAACTTCCCAGATTGCTGGGAAAGCTAGGCTCTGCCAGGTGGTTTCCTGTAGGCCACCCAAGGCTCTGGGAATTATGCTTCCCTCGGCGTCTCCCTTGAAGCCAGGCAAAGGACTTCTGATCAGGCTGGAAAGCTAGATTTAGACCTGCATCTTGCAAAGGCCAGCCAATGGACTTCGAAGCACGCTGTGGAAGTGAGAATACTTTTGTGTCTGAATTCAGGTTACGGAAGGGTCTCCTGGTCAGACTGGGAAGCGCGGCTTGGCCCAGCGCCTCCCAGCTAGCCAGGCATTGAACTTCTGGGAAGGCAGGGGAAGTGAGGATTTTCCTGGCGTTTCCCCAAAGGACAAGCAACAGTTTTCTGGGTAGTCTGGGGAAGCGAGGTTTCGCCTGGGTTCTCCTCAAATGCAAGGAAACGGACTTCCTGCCAGACAGGGGAAGTGAGGCTTTCCCCGGAGTCTTTCCTTAAACCATGCAAGGGAATTCAGATCAGGCTGAGGAAGCGCCACTTCACCCGTCATCAGGTCTTTTGCTTCCTGAAGGTCAGTCCAGGGGTATAATTTTGGAGTTTTGATTTTAGGTAGCTTTGGGTACAATGATTTATTGAGAGGCACTTTTCAATTATATAAAACACTCTTTATCCACGAATTTCTGTGAATTCGATTCTCCAAATTTCGCAGACTATCACAGTCACGTAGCTGCTCAACCTCCATACAGTCATATCTTGAACCATTTTAACTTCCTGGAGCCTCACGTTTTCCTATATCTACAATATTGCCACATGAGAATGCTTGCCTTCCATCGAAACTTTACGTCAGAAAGGTCAGGTGTTTCACCACAACTTTCCACCAGGAATTGCTTTCACATCAGTGCAATGGTGCTTCAAGCGCTTTCTCGTGTCTTAGCCCCAAGCTTATCTCCAGAAGATTCTTGAAGAAATTATCCTTCTGGTGCTTAGCCTGATCTACTAAATGGGGTCTCAAACATTTTCCCTTATCTCAGCTGAACCCTT
>NW_022103937.1:49509-68133 GCF_000313985.2 Echinops telfairi
CAGTGCAATGGTGCTTCAAGCGCTTTCTCGTGTCTTAGCCCCAAGCTTATCTCCAGAAGATTCTTGAAGAAATTATCCTTCTGGTGCTTAGCCTGCTCTACTAAATGGGGTCTCAAACATTTTCACTTATCTCAGCTCAACCCTTACCTGCTGTACTTGATTGGATGTGAAGGAAAACAAGTGAATCCTGCATTTCCTGGGCTGCCCTTCTGATTTGCCTCACCTGCGGTTATGTTTGTCATTTCAAGAGTCCTCACAGGAGTGAATATTACTGTGGTCAACATGCATTACAATTTCCCATAATCATTAGGATATGGACAGCCTTTAATCCTACAGTGACTGTGGGTCTTAATTACACTAAAGAATGGAGCTATATGTAACTTTCTGTGCTGCACAACAAGGTTTGCTCACTGAGGTTGTTAGCTTATCATCCCTAATTGGCCTGTAAAAGAGGTGGGGTTAATTGAAGGGGGGCGGAGGGATACAGGGCTTAGTCATCCTGCAAACCAGGAAACAGACTTCCGGGAAGCTGGAAATGGGAGCCTTTGCCCGGTTTCTCCTTTTAGACATGCATGGGATTACCAGGCCTTGTGGGAAAGTGAGGTTTTTCATTGCAAGCAACTACCTGGCAGTCTGGGAGCATGAGGTTCTGCCCGGTGTCTACCAGTGGGCCAGGCAACAGACTTCCTGGCAGGCTGGGGAAATGGGTCTTCGCCATGAGTCAACACACAAGCCAGGAAATGAACTTCCCAGACTGCTGCGAAAGCTAGGCTCTACCATGCTTTTCCCTGCAGGCCAGCAAAATAACTTCTGGTCAGGCGGTGACAATTACGCTTCCATTGGCATCTCCCTTGAAGCCAGGCAAAGGACTTCCACTCAGGCTGGAAAGCTGGGTTTTGCCCCGTGTCTTGCAAAATCCAGCCAATGGACTTCTCAGCACGCTGTGAAAGTGAGAATACTTTTGCGTCTCCATTCAGGCCACGGAAGGGTCTCCTGGTCAGACTGCGAATCATGGCTTTGCCCAGCGTCTCCCAGCAAGATAGGCATTGTACTTCCGGGAAGGCTTGGAAAGTGAAGATTGGCCTGGCGTCTCTCCGAATGTGAGGCAACAGAGTTCTGGGTAGTCTGGGGAAGCGAGGCTTCGCCTGGGTTCTCCACGAATGCAAGGAAACGGAAATCCTGCCAGCCTAGGGAAGTGAGGCTTTCCCCGGAGTCTTTCCTTGAGCCATGTAAGGGACTTCACACCAGGCTGAGGATGCGAAGCATTGCCTGCCATAGGGTCTTTTGCTTTCTGAAAGTCAGTCCAGGGGGATAATGTTGGACTTTTGATTTTGGGTAGCTATGGCTATGATGTTTTCTTGAGAAGCAGTTTTCGTTTATATAAAACACTTTATCCACGAGTTTCTGTGAATTTGGTTCTCCAAATTTCCCAGACTATCACAGTCATGTAACTGCGCGATCCTCCTTTCAGTCATATCTTTAACCATTTTTACTTCCTGGAGCATCACATTTTTCTATACCTACAATATTGCCACATGAGAATGCTTGACTTCCGTTGAAACTTTATGTCAGGAAACGTCAGGTGTTTCACCACAACTTTCCACAACGAATGGGTTTTACATCAGTTCAATGGTGCTTCAAGTGCTTTCTCATATCCTGACTACAAGCTAATCTCCAGGAGATTCTTGAAGAAATTATCCTTCTGGTGCTTAGCCTGCTCTACTAAATGGGGCCTCAAACAATTTCACTTATCTCAGCTCAACCCTTACCTTCTGGATTTGCTTGGCTTGGAAGGAAAACCGTGAATCCTGCATTTCCGGGGCTGCCCTTCTGATTTGCCTCACCTGCGGTTATGTTTGTTATTTGAAAAGTCCTCCCAGGACTGAATATTACTGTGATCAACAAGCATTACAATGTCCCATATTCATTAGGATATGGGAAGCCTTTTATCCTGCAGTTCCTGTGGGTGCTAATTACAATAAAGAATGGAGCCTTATGTAACTTCCTGTGCTTCACAACAAGGTTTTCTCACTGGGGTTATTAGCTTATCGTCCCTAATTGGCCGGTAAACACAGATGGGGTTAAGGGAAAGGTGGAGAGATACATGATTTGGTCAGCCTGCAAGCCAGGAAACAGAATTCCGGGAAGCTGGGGAAGGGAGGCTTTTCCCAGTGTTTCCCTTTTAACCATGCAAGGGACTCCCAGACATTGTGGGGAAGCGAGGCTTTGCATGGCATCTCCCCGCCAGGGTGGCAAGGAACTACCTGCCGTCCAGCCATGGGAAATCTGGTCAGGCTGAGGAAATTACCCTTCACTCAGCGTCTCACTCAAAGCCATGCAAAGGACTTCCAGTCATGCTGGAAAGCTAGCTTTTGCCTTGCGACTCCTAAAGGCTAGCCAATGTACTTCCCAGCAGGCTGTGGAAGCGAGAAAAATTTAGCATCTCCATTCAGGCCATGGAAGAGACTCCTGGAGAGGCTGGGAAGCGAGGATTGGCCCACAGTCTCCCTGCAAGCCAGGCATTGAACTTCCAGGAAAGCTGGGGAAGTGAGGATAAGCCTATCGCCTCCCCGAAACCCAGGCAACAGAGTTCTGAGTAGTCTGGGGAAGCGAGGTTTCACCTGGGATCTCCACGAACCCAAGGAAATTGACTTTCTGCTAGTCTGGGGAAGCGAGGCTTTCCCCAGAGTCTTTCCTTAAGCCATGCAAGGAACTTCAGACCAAGCTGAGAAAGCACAGCTTCACCAGGTGTCTCCCCGCAATCCAAAGAGCAACGTCTTTGCAGGATTGGAAAGCTAGTCTTCACCATCCGCCTCTCCGCAAGCCAGACAAAGGACTTCCAAGCACGCTGGGGAAGCGAGGCTTCCCCTGGCATCTCCATATGAGCCAGGCAAAGGACTTCCATCCAGGATGGAGGATCAAGTCTTCGCTAGGCGTCTCCTTGGAAGCTAGGCAAGGGAATTCCGGTTATGTTGGGGAAGCTAGTTTTCTCCTGGCGCCTCCCCCAAAGCCAAGCAAAGGAAATCTTGACAAGCTGAAGAACGGCATTCCCCAGCATCTCCCCTTAAGCCATGCAAGGGACTTAATGGTAGGCTGAGAAAGCGAGGCTTCTCTGAGCATCTCTCCGCAAGCCCGACAACAGCCTTCCAGGAATGCTTCAGAAGTGAGGCTTCGCGCGGCCTCCCCCCGCTGGCTAGGAAACGGCATTCGTGACAGGCTGTTGAAGAGATTATACGTTGGGCTCTCCATTCAGGCCAGGGATGGGACTCCCGGTCCACCTGGGAAGGAAGGCTTGGCCTAGTATCTCCCCGCAAGTCAGGCAAGACACTTCCGGGTATGCAGGCGAAGTGAGGCCTAATTTACATTTGTCCTTTCAAGAGTGTCCCTACCACTTACTTTTTCTATGGTCAACAAGAATTACCGTTTCCCATAATCATTAGGATATGTTAACCCTTGACTTCTGCAGTTTCCTGTGTGTCCTAATTACTTTACACAATGAAGCTTTATGTAACTTCCTGTGATTCACAACAAAATGTGCTCACTGAGTTTGTTTGCTTTTCATCGCAAACTGACCAATAAACACAGGTGGGGTTAATTGAAGGGCGGAAGGATACATGGCTTGTTCAGCCTCACTTTTCAAATTCTCGGGTCTTTGCTTTTTGAAGGTTAGTCGAGGGGGAAGATGCCTTAACCAGTTAACTGCTTTTGCTTCCAAGGCTCACTTTCTGCAATACATCTCTGAGCAGAAGCCACAGGGACCTACCGTGATATAGCCTTGGGTGTGGGACAGTGTGTGGAGACCCACGCCAATCCCGAGATGATTTCCCTTTCACTGGCTTGGCTTTCCCCTGCAGTCGGCGTCATTCGATCTGTTTTGTGAGATGGTGGAAGACTTTGTGAGTCATTGGTGCACATATGGGATAATGTTAGACTTTTGATCAATGGCAGCTATGGGTAGGATGCTTTCTTGATATGCACTTTACGTTGACATAAAACACTATTTTATACACGAGTTCTGTGAATTGGCTTCTCAAAATTTCCCAGTCTCTTACAGTCTCGTAGCTGGCCGAACCTCTTAGGGAAGCGAGGCTTTCCTGGTGTCTATGCTTAAGCCACTCAAGAGACTTCGGGGCAGGCAGAGGAAGGGAGGATTTGCCCGGCATCTTCCCCCAAGCCAGGCAAAGGACTTCCAGGCAGGCTGGTGAAGTGAGGCTTCACAAGGTGTCTCCACCCAAGTCAGTTATGAGAATTCCACGAAGGTTAAAGAAGGGGAATTTTGGCCAGTGTTCCGCGCAAGCCAGGAAACAGACTTCTGGGCATGCTGGGGAAGTGAGGCTTTGCCTGGCGTCTCCCCGGAGCCTGGCAAGCATGTTCCAGGCATGTTGGGAATGTGAGGCTCTACCCGGCATCTACCAGCAGGCCAGGAAACAGACTTCCTGGCAGGCTGGGGAAGCGAGGCTTTGGCCAGCGTTTCCCTGCATGTCAGGAAAGGGCCTTCCAGCCAAGATGGGGAACTGAGGCTTCACTCGGCATCTCGAATCAAGCCTTGCAACAGACTTTGGGCAAGCTGGGGAAAAAAGGGTTTGCCCGGCATCTCCTTAAAAGCCAGGCAAGGGATATCTGGGCATGCTGGGGAAGCGAGGCCTTGGCCCACAACTCAGCACAAGGCAGGCAGTGAACTTCCGGGTAGGCTGGGGAAGCGAGGTTTTGCCCATATCTCCCAGCCGGCCAAAGAGCGACTTCTGTGCAGGCTGGGGAATAGATGGTTCGCCTGGCCTCTCCCAGCAACCTGGCAAGCAACTTCCAGGTAGACTGGGAATGTGAGGCTCTGTCTGCCATCTACTGGCAGGCCAGACAACAGACATCCTGGCTGTCTGGAGAAGATGCTTCTCCCAGCATCTCGCCAGAGACTGGCAAGAAATTTCCGGTCAGTCTGGGGAAGCGAAGCTTCACCTGGTGTCTCCACGAACGTAAGGCAACGGACTACCAGTCAGGCTGAGGAATCAAGGATTTCCCCAGAGTCTCCCCTTAAGCCATGAAAGGGAATTCAGGGCAGGCTGAGGAAGCCCGGCTTCGTCTGGTGTCTCCCCGCATTCCAAAGAGCAACTACTGAGAAGGCCGGAGAAGCAAGGTTTCTCCAGGCACCTCCCCGCAAGTCAGGCAAAGGACTCCCAAGCTGGATGGGGAAGCGAGGTGCAAGCCAGGCAAAGGACTTCACTTCAGGCTGGAGGAACAAGGCTTGACTGGGCCTCTCCTTGGAAGCTAGGCAAGGGACTTCCGGTTCTGTTGGGGAAGAGAGTTTTCACCCGGTGTCTCCCCAAAAGCCAGGCAAAGGACGTTCTGGCAGGCTGGAGAAGAAATGCATCCTCCGGTATCTCCCCTTGAGCCATGCACGGGACTTCAAAGTAGGCTGAGAAAGTGAGGCTTTGCCTGGCATCTCCCCACAAGCCGGCAACAGACTTCCAGGGATGCTTTTGAAGTGCGGCTTCACCCGACCTCTCCCCGCAGACTAGGAAATGGAATTCCTGGCAGGATATGGAAGAGAGAGTTTGTCAGGGTCTCCATACAGGCCAGGGATGGGATTCCCAGTCAGGCTGGGAAGTGAGGCTTGGCCCAGCATTGCCCCGCAAGCAAAACAAGACACTTCTGGGCATGCTGGCAAAGCAAGGCCAAAGTTACATTAGTCCTTTCAAGAGTGCCCCAGCACTTACTTTTTCTATGGTCAACAAGCATTATCCTTTCCCATAATCATTAGGATATGGGAAACCTTGAATTCTGCAGTTTCCTGTGCGTCCTAATTACCTTACACAATGACCTTGATGTATCTCCTTGTGTTTCACAGCAAGGTTTGCTCACTGAGGCTGTTATCTTTTCATCGCAATCTGACCAATAAACAGAGGTGGGGTTAATTGAAGGGTGGAGGGATATATGGTTTGGTCAGCATCGCTTTTCAATTCCTCAGGTCTTTTGCTTTGTGAAGGTCAGTCCAGGGGAAAGATGCCTTAGCAAGTTAACTGCTTTTGCTTCCAAGTCTCACTTCCTGCAAGACATCTCTGAGCAGAAGCCACATGGACCTACCCTGATATAGCCTTGGTTGTAGGACAACCGTAAGGAGACCCCCGCCAATCCTGAGATGATTTCCCTTTCACTGACTTGGTTTTCCCCTGCAGTTGGCCTCATTCCGTCTGTTTTGTGAGATGGTGGGAGACCTTGTGGAGCGTTGGAGCACATATGGGCTAATGTTGGACTTGTGATCCTGGGCAGCTGTGGGTAGGATGCTTTCTTGATATGCACTTTACGTTTATATAAAACACTCTTTTTTACACGAGTTTCTGTGGATTTGTTTCTCCAAATTTCCCAGACTCTCAGTCACGTAGCTGGCCGAACCTCCCTTCCATCATATCGTTAGCCATTTTTACTTCTTTGAACTCCGCACTTTTCAATAGCCACAACATTACCACGTGAGGATGCTTGACTTCCGTTGAAACTCTATGTCATTAAAGGTCAAGTGTTTCACCACAGCTTTCCACCATGAATTCCTTTACATAATTTCAATGATGCTTCAAACGTTTTCTCATATCTTAGCTCCAATCTTAGCTCCCGAAGATTCATGCATATAAAGGAAGAAATTATCCTTCTGGTGCATAGCCTGGCTAAATGCGGCCTCAAACAGTTTCACTTATCTCAGCTCAACCCTTACCTCCTAGACTTGCTTGATTGTGAAGAAAAACTGTGAATCCTGCATTCCCTGGGCTGCCCTTCTGTTTTGCCTCACCTAGAATCATGTTTGTCATTTCAAGACTGCTCCCAGAATTTAATATTACTGTGGTCAACAAGCATTACAATTTCCCTTAATCATTAGGATATGGGCAGTCTTTAATCCTGCAGGTTCCTGGGAGTCCTAATTAGAATAAAGAATGGAGCTTTATGTAACTTCCTGTACTTCACAACAAGGTTTACTCACTGAGGTTGTTAGCTCATCATTCCAAAATGGCCGTTAAACACATGTGGGGTTAATTGAAGGGCAGAGGGATACATGGCTTTGTCAGCCTTCACCCAGGAAACAGACTTTCAGGAAGCTGGGGAAGGGAGTCTTTCCCTGGCACCTCCCAGAAGGCCAGGTAACAGAGTTATGGGTAGTTTGGAGAAGCGAGGATTCGCCTGGGGTCTCCACGAATGCTAGGGAATGGACTTCCTGCCAGCTTGGGGAAGCAAGGCTTTCCCGGCGTCTCCCCTTAAGCCATGCAAGGGACTTCACGGCAGGCAGAGGAAGGGAGGCCTTGCCGACATCTCCCCGCAAGCCAGGCAAAGGACTTCCAGGCAGGTTGGTCAAGTGAGGCTTCACAAGGTGTCTCCCCCCAAGTCAGGTATGGGAATTCCGTGAAGGCTAAGGAAGGGGAGTTTCGGCCAGTGTCTCGGTGTCTCCCTGCTAGCCAGGGAACAGATTTCCGGGCATGTTAGGGAAGCGAGGCTTTGCCTGGTGTCTCCCCGCAGCCTGGCAAGCATCTTCCAGGCAGGTTTGGAATGTGAGGCTCTACCCGCATCTACCAGCAGGCCAGGAAACAGTCCTCCTGGCCGGCTGGGGAAGCAAGGCTTTGGCCAGCATTTCCCTGGATGCCAGGAAAGGGACTTCCGGCCAGGATGGGGAACTGAGGCTTCGCTTTGCGCCACCCTGCAAGACTTGCAACAGACTTTGGGCAAGCTGGGGAAGAAAAGGGTTCGCCCAGCGTCTCCTTAAAAGCCAGGAAAGGGATATCCGGGCATGCTGGTGAAACGAGGCTTTGGCCCACACCTCAGCACAAGGCAGGCAGTGAACTTCTGGGTAGGCTGGGGAAGCGAGGCTTTGCCCAGTATCTCTCAGCCGGCCAAAGAGCGACTTCTGTGCAGGCTGGGGAATAAATGGTTCGCCTGGCCTCTCCCAGCAACCTGGCAAGCAACTTCCAGGTAGACTGGGAATGTGAGGCTCTGTCCGCCATCTACTGGCATGCCAGACAACAGACATCCTGGCTGTCTGGGGAAGCGATGCTTCGCCTGGCATCTCGCCGGAGACTGGCAAACAATTTCTGGTCAGTCTCGGGAAGCGAAGCTTCACCTGGTGTCTCCACGAACGTAAGGCAACGGATTACCAGTCAGGCTGGGGAATCAGGGATTTCCCCAGAGTCTCCCCCTAAGCCATGAAAGGGACTTCAGGGCAGGCTTAGGAAGCCCGGTTTTGCCTGGTGTCTCCCTGCAGTCCAAAGAGCAACTACTGTGAATGCTGGGGAAGCAAGGCTTCGCCAGGCACCTCCACGCAGGTTAGGCAAAGGACTTCCAAGCTGGCTGGGGAAGGGAGGCTTCCACTGGCATCTCCACAAGAGACAGACAAATGACTTCTGTTCAGGCTGGGGTAACAAGGCTTCGCTAGGCGTCTCCTTGGAAGCTAGGCAAGGGGCTTCTGGTTCAGCTGGGAAGCGAATTTTCGACTGGTATCTTCACAAAAGGCAGGCAAAGGCCATTCTGGCAGGCTGGAAAAGAAAGGCATTCTCTGGCATGTCCCCTTAAGCCACGCAAGGGACTTAAAGGTTGGTTGAAAAAGCGAGGCTTCGCCCGGCGTCTCCCCACAAGGCAGGCAAAACTTCCAAGCATGCTTTCGAAGCGCCGCTTCACCTGGCCTCTCCCTGAAGGCTAGGAAATGGAATTCCTGGCAGGCTGTGGAAGAGAGAGTTCATAGGGGTCGCCATTCGGGCCAGGGATGGGACTCCCAGTCAGGCTGGGAAGCGAGGCTTGGCCCAGCATCGCCCCACAAACCAGGCAAGACACATCCGGGCATGCTGGCAAAGCGAGGCCAAAGTTCTTTTTGTCCTTTCAAGAGTGCCCCAATATTCTTTCTATGGTCAACAAGCATTACCATTTCCCATAATCATTAGGATATGGGAAACCTTGAATTCTGCAGTTTCCTGTGCGTCCTAATTACATTAAACAATGGAGCTTGATCTATCTCTCTGTGTTTCATAACAGGGTCTGCGCACTGAGGTTCTTATCTTTTCATCGCAAACTGACCAATAAACACAAGTGGGGTTAATTGAAGGGTGCAGGGATACATGGTTTGGTCAGCATCGCTTTTCAATTTCTTGGGTCTTTTGCTTTGTGAAGGTCAGTCCATGGGAAAGATGCCTTAGCCAGTTAACTGCTTTTGCTTGTGTCTCACTTCCTGCAAGACATCTCTGAGCAGAAGCCA
The DNA here is from genome assembly GCF_000313985.2 of Echinops telfairi. Lineage (NCBI taxonomy): Eukaryota > Metazoa > Chordata > Mammalia > Afrosoricida > Tenrecidae > Echinops > Echinops telfairi. Next base: position 58,727 of record NW_022103937.1, read on the forward strand.
CATGGACCTACCGTGATATAGCCTTGGTTGCGGGACAGCCATGTGGAGACCCCCGCCAATCCTGAGATGATTTCCTTTTCACTGACTTGGTTTTCCCCTGCAGTCGGCCTCATTCCGTCTGTTTTGTGAGATGGTGGAAGACCTTGTGGATGGTTTGCGCACTTATGGGCTAATATCTGACTTGTGGTCCTGGGAAGCTGTGGGTAGGATGCTTTCTTGATATGCATTTTACGTTTATATAAAACACTGTTTCATACACGAGTTTCTGTGTATTTGTTTCTCAAAATTTCCCATACTTTTACAGTCCCGTAGCTGGCCGAACTTCCCTTCAATCATATCTTTAGCCATTTTTACTTCCTTGAGCTCCACACTTTCCCATACCGACAACATTACCATGTGAGGATGCTTGACTTCTGTTGAAATTCTATGTCATTGGGCAATGAATGTACAAATGCGCTTTACACAATTGATGTGTGTATGGATTGTGATAAGAGTTGTATGAGCCCCTAATAAAATAATTTAAAAATAACAAAACAACAACAACAAAAGAAATTCTATGTCATTAAAGGTCAGGTGTTTCACCACAGCTTTCCACCAGGAATTCCTTTACATAACTTCAATGGTGCTTCAAACGTTTTCTCATATCTTAGCTCCAAATTTAAGTTTGTCCTCTCAAGAGTGCCACAGCACTTCTTCTATGGTCAACAAGCATTACCCTTTCCCTTAATCATTAGGATATGAGAAACATTGAATTCTGCAGTTTCCTGTGCATCCTAATTACATTAAACAATGGAGCTTGATGTATCTCTATGTGTTTTACAACAAGGTTGGCTCACTGAGGTTATTTTTTCATCGCAATCTGACCAATAAGCATAGGTGGGGTTAATTGAAGGGCGCAGGGATACATGGCTTGGTCAGCCTCGCTTTTCAGTTTCTCGGGTCTTTTGCTTTGTGAAGGTCAGTCCAGGGTAAAGATGCCTTAGCCAGTTTAACTGCTCTTGCTTCCGAGACATCTCTGAGCAGAAGCCACATGGACCAACAGTGATACAGCTTTGGTTGCAGGACAGCCGTGTGGAGACCCCTGCCGATCCTGAGATGATTTCCTTTTCCCTGACTTGGTTTTCCCCTGGCAGTCGGCCTCATTCTGTCTTGTTTTGTGAGATGGTGGCAGACTTTGTGGATCATTGGCGCACATATGGGATAATGTTGGACTTGTGATCCTGGGCAACTGTGGGTAGGATACTTTATTGATGTGCACTTTACGTTTATAGAAAACACTTTTATACACGAGTTTCTGTGGATTTGCTTCTCCAAATTTCCCAGACTCTCACAGTCACATAGCTGGCCGAACCTCCCTTCCATTCCAAATTGGCTGTTAAACACAAAAGGGCAGAGGGATACATGGCATGGTCTGCTTGCAAGCCAAAAAAAACAGACTTCCTGGAAGCTCTGGAAGGGAGACTATGCCAGGCGCCTCCCTGAAGGCCAGGCAACAGAGTTCTGGGTAGTGTGGGGAAGAGAGGCTTCGCCTGGGGTCTCCATAAACGCTAGGGAATGGACCTCCTGCCAGCATGGGGAAGTGAGGCTTCCTCTTAGTTTAGAGCGGCGGTTACAACCTGTGGGATGAGAACCCTTTGGGGGAACGAACCACCTTTCACAAGCATGACCCAATTCACAACAGTAGCGAAATTACAGTTATTGAGTGAGAATGTGTTTTCCCCAGCGTCTCCCCTTAAGCCATGCAAGGGACTTTAGAGCAGGCAGAGGAAGGGAGGATTTGCCTGGCATCTCCCCGCAAGCCAGGCAAAGGACTTCCAGCAAGGCTGTTGAAGTGAGGCTTCACAAGGTGTCTCCTCCCAAGTTAGGTATGAGAATTTCATGAAGGCTAGCGAAGGGGATTTTCACCCGGCGTCGCCCCACAAGCCAGGAAACAGACTTCCGGGTATGTTAGGGAAGCCAGGCTTTGCCCGGCTTCTCCCCGTAGCCTGGCAAGCATCTTCCAGGCAGGCTGGGAATGTGAGGCTCTGCCCGGTGTCCACCAGCAGGCCAGGCAACAGACTTTCTGGCAGGCTGGGGAAGAGAGGCTTCACCCAGCGAGGCCAAAGTTGCATTTGTTCTTTCAAGAGTGCCCCAGCACTTACTTTTTCTATGGTCAACAAGAATTACCATTTCCCATAATCACAGGAAACTGAATTCTGTGCGTTCTAATTCCATTACACAATGGAGCTTTATGTATCCTCCTGTGCTTCACAACACAGTTTGCTCACTGAAGTTGTTAGCTTTTCATTGCAAACTGACCAATAAACACAGGTGGGGTTAATTGAAGGGCAAAGCTGGGGAAGGGAGAATTCTTCCAGTGTCTCCCTTTTAGCCAGGGATGGGACATCTGGGCAGGGTTGGGAGGCGAGGCTTTGCATGGTGTATCCACATAGGCCATCAAATGGTTTTCCTGGCAGGCTGGGGAAGTGAAACTTCACCCGGCGTCTCCCTGGATGCCAAGCAAGGAACTTCAGTTCAGGATGAGTAAATGAGGCTTCGTTCGATGGCTCCCTGCAAGCCAGGTAATAGGCTCCGAGCAGGCTGCGAATCAATGGTTCGCCTGGTGTCTCCTTGCAAGCCAGGAAAGGGATATCCACACAGGCTGTGGAAGTGACTCTTTGCCCGATGTCTCACCGCAAGCCAGGCATAGAACTTCCATGCAGGCTGGGGAAGCAATTGTTCGCCTGGCGTCTCACCACAGCCTGGCAAGCAACTTCCGGGAAGGCTGGGAATGTGAGGCTCTGCACGGGGTCTAATGGCAGGCTTGCAACAGACTTCTTGACAGCCTGGGGAAGCGAGGCTTCGCCCAGTGTTTCCCTGCATCCTGTCAAGCAAAATCTGGGAAGGCTTGAGAAGTGAGGCTTTGCCTTGCGTCTCACCACAAGCCAGGCAGAAGACTTCCGTGCAGGCTGTGGAAGCTAGGCTTCCCTCAGCGTCTGCCCACCAGCCAAAGAACGACTTCCGTGCAGGCTGGGGAAGTGATGCTTCCCCTGGCGCCTCCCCACAGCCTGCCAAGCAACATAGAGACAGCCTGGGAATGTGAGGCTCTGCACAGCATCTACCGGCAGGCCAGCCAGCACACTTGCTGGCAGACTGGGGAAGCGAGGCTTCACCCAGCTTTTCCCTGCAGTCTGGCAAGCAAAATCCGAGAAGTCTGGGGAAGTGAAGCTTTGCCTAGCGTCTCCCCACAGGCCAGGAAGTAGAGTTCTGGAGATGCGAGGCTTCGGCTCCCTGCAGGCCAAAGAGAGACTTCCGTGCAGGCTAGGGAATGAGACTTCGCCTTGCATCACCCGGCAAGCCAGGCAGAGGACTTGCGGCCAGACTGGTGAAGTGAGGCTTCGCAAGGTGTCTCCACACAAGCCTGGAAAGCAACTTCCAGGTAGGCTGGGAATGTGAGGCTCGGCCTGCCATCTACTGGCAGGCCAGGCAACAGACTTTCTGGCAGGCTGGGGAAGCAATGCTTCCCCCGGCGTCTCCCCAGAGTCTGGCAAGCAATTTCCTGGCAGTCTGAGGAAGCGAGGGTTCACCTGTGGCCTCAGAGAATGCCAAGCAATGGACTTCCGGTCAGGCTGAGGAATCAAGAGTTTCCCCAGAATCTCCCCTCAAGCCATGCAACGGACTTCAGGTCAGGCTGAGGAAGCGTGGCATCACCAGGCATCTCCCCGCAGTCCAAAGACCACATTCTGTGCAGGCTGGGGAAGAGAGGCTTCGCCAGGTGCCTCCCCACAAATCATGCAAAGGACTTCCAAGCAGGCTGGGGAAGCAAGGCTTCCCCTGGCATCTCCACAGGAGCCAGGCAAATGACTTCCTTTCAGTCTGGGGGAACAAGGCTTTGCTAGGCATCTCCATGGAAACTAGGCAAGGGACTTCCGGTTAGGCTGAGGAAGCGAGTTTTCGCCCCATGTCTTCCCAAAATCCCTGCAAAGGACATCCTGACAGGATGGAGAACAAAGGCATTTCCCGGCATCGCCCCTTAAGCCATGCACGGGACTTAAAGGTAGGCCGAGGAAGCGAGGCTTTGCTCTGCATCTCCCCGCACGACAGGCAACAGACTTCCAGACATGCTTTGGAAGTGAGGCTTTGACTGACTTCTGCCCGCAGGCTAGGAAATGGACTTCCAGGCAGGCTGGGGAAGGGAGGCTTCACGCAGAATGACCCAAACACCAGCCAACGGAATTCCTGGCAGGCTGTGGAAGAGAGAATAGGGGGATCTCCAATCAGGCCATGGATGGAAATCCCTGTCAGGCTGGAAAGGGAGGCTTGGCCCAGCATCTCACCACAAGCCAGGCAAGACACTTCTGGGCATGGTGGTGAAGCGAGGCCAAAGTTACGTTGGTCTTTTCAAGAGTGCCCCTACCACTTACTTTTTCTATGGTCACAAGCATTACCATTTCCCATACTGATTAGTATAGGGGAAACCTTGAATTCTGCCGCTTCCTGTGTGTCCTAAATACATTAAACAATTGAGTTTTATGTATCTTTTTGTGTTTCACAACAAGGTTTGCTCACTTAGCTTGTTAGCTTATCATCCCTAACTGGCCGAAAAACACAGGTGGGGTTTATTGAAAGACTAGGGATACATGGCTTCGTCAACCTTGCTTTTCAATTTCTCGGGTCCTTTCTTTGTGAAGGTTAGTCCAGGGTGAAGATGCCTTGACCAGTTTACAATTATTGCTTCCACGGCTTACTTCCTGCAAGACATCTCTGAGCAAAATCCACATGGACCTATTGTGATACATCCCCGGGAACCAGGCAGCCGTGTAGAGACCTCCCCAAATCCTGAGTTGATTACCCTTTCACTGACTTGGCTTTGCCCGTGCAGTCGGAATAATTCCGTCTCCTTTGTGAGATGGAGGGAGACTGATGATTGGTGGCCAACATATGAGATCATTTTGGACTTTTGAGCTTGGGCAGTTCTGGGTAGGATATTTTCTTGATATGCACTTAATATATATATATAAAACTATCTTTTATACATGAATTTCTGCACATTTGTTTCTCTAAAGTTCCTAGACTAACACACTCACAAAGCTGAGCTAACCTTCCTTCAGTGATGTCTTTAGTAATTTTTACTTCCTAGAGCTCCACATTTTTCTCTATCCATAATGTTGCCAGTTGAGGATACTTGACTTCTGTTAAAACACTTTATGTGGAAAGGTCAGGTGTTTCAGTTTACCACAGCTTTTTCATGAGGAATCCTTTTCATATCAGTTCAATTTTGCTTCAAGTAATTTCTCATATGTTAGCACCAATCTTATCTCCAGGAGATTCATGAATATAAAAGAAGAGAGGATCCTTTTGGTGCTTAACCTGGTCTACTAAATGGGACCTCAAACATTTTCATTTATCTCAGCTCAACCCTTACTTCCTGGACTTGCTCTGATGTGAAGGAAAACAGTGAATCCTGCATTACCTGGGCTGCCCTTCTGCATTGCCTCACCTAGAGTTACTTTGGCATTTCAAGAGTGCACCCAGCAATCACTATTTCTGTGGTCAACATGCATTAAGATTTACCATATCCTAATGATTATCCTATATCCTGCACGGTCCTCTGTGTCATAATTACATTACACAATGGAGCCTTATGTATCTTCCTCTGTTTCACAACAAGGTTTGCTCACTGAGGTTGTTAGCTTTTCATCGCAAACTGACCGATAAACACAGGTATGTTTAATTGAAGGGCAGAGGGATACATGGCTTGGTCAGCATTGCTTTTCAATTTCTCGGGTCTTTAGCTTTGTAAAGGTCAATCCAGGGGAAAGATGCCTTAGCCAGTTAACTGCTTTTGCTTCCAAGGCTCACTTCCTACAAGACAACTCTGAGCAGAAGCCACATGGACCTACCATGACATAGCTTTGTTTGTGAGACAGATGTGTGGAGACCCTCGTGAATCCTGAGGTGATTTCCCTTTCACTGACTTAACTTTCCCCTTGCAGTCGACCTCTTTCAGTCTGTTTTGTGAGATGATGAAAGAACTTGTGGACCGTTGGCACACTTATGGGATAATGTTGGACTTCTGATCATGTGCAGCTATGGGTAGGATGCTTTCTTGATGTGCACTTTACTTTTATATAAAACACTCTTATACACGAGTTCCTGTGGATTTATTTTTCAAATTTTCTCAGAATCTCAGTCACATAGCTGCACGAAGATCCCTTCAGTCATATCTTTCGCCATTTTTACTTCATTGTGCTCCTCATTTTTCTATACCCACAACATTGCCATGTGAGGATGCTTGGCTTCCGTTGAAACTCTATGTCATGAAAGGTCAGGTGTTTCACCAAAACTTTCCACCAGGAATTGCTTTTACAACAGGTCAATGGTGCTTCAAGCGGTTTCTCATATCTTAGCTCCAATCTTAGCTCCAGGAGATTAATGATTATAAAGGAAGAGAGTATCCTTCTGGTGCTTAGCCTGGTCTCCTAAATGAGGCCTCAAACTGTTACTCTTGTCTCAGCTCAACCCTTACATCGGAGACTTGCTTGCCAGTGAAGGAAAACCATGAATCCTGCATTTTTTGTGCTGCCCTTATCTTTAGCCTCACCTAGAATTATGTTTGTCATTTCAAGAGTGCTCCCAGGACTTAATATAACTGTGGTCAACAAGCATTACAATTTCCCATAATCATTAGCATATGGGCAGCCTTTAATACTGCAGGTTCCTGTGCGTCCTAATTACAAAAAACAATGGAGCTTTATGTAACTTCCTGTGCTTCACAACAAGGTTTGCTCACAGAGGTTGTTAGCTTATCATCCCAAATTGGCCGGTATACACAGGTGGGGTTAATTGAGGGGTGGAGGGATACATGGCTTGGTCAGCCTGCAAGCCAGGAAACAGACTTTCAGGAAGCTGGGGAAGGGAGGCTTTGCCCGGTGTCTCCCATTTAGCCTTGCATGGGACTTCAGGGCAGGCTAGGGAAGCGAGGCTTTGCATGGTTTTCTCCCTGCAAGCCTGGCAAGCAACTTCTTGGCAGGTTGGGAAAGTGAGGTTCTGCCAGGCGTCTACTGGTAGGCCAGGCCACAGACTTCCTGGCAAGCTGGGGAAATGAGGCTTCGCCATGAGTCACCACACAAGGCAGGAAATAAACTTCCCGGACTGCTGGGAAAGCTAGGTTCCACCAGGCGTTTCCCTACAGGCCAGTCAAGGGAATTCGGCTCAGGCTGAGGAAATGAAGCTTTGCTCCGTGTCTCCCTCAAAGTCAGGCAATGGACTTCCAGTCAGGCTGGAAAGCTAGGTTTTGCCCTGCATCTCCCAAACGCCAGCCAATAGAATACCCAGCAGGCTGTGGAAGCGAGCATATTTTGACTTCGCCATTCAGGCCACGGAAGAGACACCGGGTCAGGATGGGAAGCAAGGCTTGGCCCAGCATCTCCCCGCAATCCAGGCATTGAACTTCCGGGAAGGCTGGGGAAGTTAGGCTTTGCCTGGCGCCTCCTCAAAGGCCAAACAACTGAGTTCTTGGTAGTCTGGGGAAGCGCGGTTTCACCTTGGGTCTCCACGAACGCTAGGGGAAGGACTTACTACCAACCTGGGGAAGCAAGGCTTTCCCCGGCATCTCCCCTTAAGCCACACAAGGGACTTCTGGGCACGCTGAGGGGCACAGCTTCACCCCCTGTCTCCCTGCACTCCAAAGATCAACTTCTGTGCAGGCTGGAGAAATGAGACCTCACCAGCCGCCTCCCCGCAAGTCAGGCAAAGGACTTCCAAGCAGCCTGGGGAAACAAGGTTTTCCCGGACATCTCCACACGAGCCTGGCAAAGGACTTCCGTTCAGGCTGGTGGGAAGATGGCTTCACTAGGCGTCTTCTAGGAAGCTGGGCAAGGGACTTCTGTTTAGGCAGGGGAAGCAAGTTTTCCCCCGTTGTCTCCCCAAAAGCCAGACAAAGGACGTCCTGACAGGCTGGAAAAGCAAGGCCATCCCTGGCATTTCCCCTTAAGCCATGCAAGGGACTTAAAGGTAGGCTGAAGAAGTGAGGCTTTACCTGGCATCACCCTTCAAGCCAGGCATCAGACTTCCAGGCATGCTTTGAAAGAGAGGCTTTACATGGCCTCTCCCTGCCAGCTAGAAAACGGAATCCTGGCAGGCTTTGGAAGAGATAATCCATTGGGGTCTCCATTCAGGTCAGGGATGGGACTCCCGATCAGGCTGGGAAGTGAGCCTTGACCCAGTATCTCCCCGCAAGCCAGGCAACACACTTCCGGGCATGCTGGCAAAGTGAGGCCAAAGTTATGATTTTCCTTTCAAGAGTGTCCCTAGCACTTACTTCTATGGTCAACAAGCATAATCAAGGTTTCCCATAATCATTAGGATATGGGAAACCTTGAATTGTGCACTTTCCTGCACATCCTAATTATATTACACAATGGTGTTTTATGTATCTTCCTGTGTTTCACAACAAGGTTTGCTCACTGAGGTGGTTAGCTTTTCACCACAAACTGACCAATAAACAGAGGTGGGGTTAATTGAAGGGCAGAGTGATACATGGCTTGATCTGCCCCACCTTTCAAATTCTTGGGTTTTTTGCTTTGTGAAGGTCAGTCCAGGGGGAAGATGCCTTAGCCAGTTAATTGATTTTGCTTAGAAGGCTCACTTCTTGCATGACATCTCTGAGCAAAATCTACTGTGACATAGCCTTGGGTTTGGGACAGCGGTGTGCAGACTTCCGCCAATCTTGAGATGATTTCCCTTTCACTGACTTGGCTTTCCCCTTGCAGTCGGCCTCATTCCATCTGTTTCTGAGATGGTGGAAGACCTTGTGGATCATTGGCGCACATATGGAATAATGTTGGAATTGTGATTGTGGGCAGCTATGGATAGGTTGCTTTCTTGATGTGCACATTATGTGTATATGAAACACTCTTTTATACGCGAGTTCCTGTGGATTTGTTTCTCCAAATTTCTCAGACTATCACAATCATGTAGCTGCGTGAACCTCACTTCAGTCATATATTTAGCCATTTTTACTTCCTTGAGCTCCACATTTTTCTGTACCCATAACATTGCCACGTTAGGATGCTTGACTTCCATTGAAATTCTATGTCAGTAAAGGTCAGGTGTTTCACAACTTTGCACCAGGAATTGCTTTTACACCAGTTCAATGGTGCTACAAACAGTTTCTCATATCTTAGCTCCAATCTTATCTCCAGGAGATTCATGAATATAAAGGAAGCAAATAATCTTATGGTGCTTAGCCTGGTCTACTAAATGGGGCTGCAAACAGTTTCATTTATCCCAGCTCAACCCTTATATCCTGGACTTGCTTGGCTGTGAAGGAAAACCATGAATCCTGCATTTCCTCTGCTGCCCTTCTGTTTTGCCTCACATAGAGTTATGTTTGTCATTTCAAGAGTGCTCCCAGGACTTAATAT
>NW_022103937.1:68661-81258 GCF_000313985.2 Echinops telfairi
ACAAGGCAGGAAATAAACTTCCCGGACTGCTGGGAAAGCTAGGTTCCACCAGGTGTTTCCTTACAGGCCAGCCAAGGGAACCCGCTCAGGCTGAGGAAATGAAGCTTCGCTGGCATCTCCCTCAAAGCCAGGCAATGAACTTCCGGTCAGGCTGGAAAGCTAGGTTTTGCCCTGCATCTCCCAAAGGCCAGCCAATGGACTTCCCAGCAGGCTGTGGAAGCAAGAATATTTTGGCGTCTCCATTCAGACCAGTGAGGGACTCCCGGTCAGGCTGAGAAGCAAGACTTGGCCAGGGTCTCCCCGCAAGCCAGGCATTGAACTTCCGGGAAGGCTGGGGAAATGAGGCTTTATCTGGCGCCTCCCGGAAAGCCAGGCAACAGTGTTCTGAGTTGTCTGGGGAAGCGAGGCTTCGCCTATGGTCTCCATGAACGCTAGGAATGGACTTCCCGCCAGTCTTGGGAAGTGAGCCTTTCCACGGCATCTCCCCATAAGCCATGCATGGGACTTCAGGGCAGGCCGGGTAAGCGAGGCATTGCCCGGCGTCTCCCCACAGTCCAAAGAGAGACTTCCGTGCAGGGCCGGGAAGCGAGGCTTTGCTAGGCGTCTCCCCGCAAGCAAGGCAAAGGACTTCCAGGCAGGCTAGTGAAGTGAGGCTTCACAAGGTGTCCCCCAGCAAGCCAGGCAAGGGAATTCTGGGAAGGCTAGGGAAGTGGAGTTTCACCCGGCATCTCCCTGCAAGCCAGGAAACAGTCTTCCAGGCATGTTAGGGAAGCGAGGATTAGCCCGGCATCTCCCTGCAGCCTGGCAAGCATCTTCCAAGCAGGTTGGGAATGTGCGGTTCTGCCCATCATCTACCAGCAGGCCAGGCAACAGAATTCCTGGCGTCCTGCTTCGCCCTGCGTCTACTTGGATGCCAGGCAAGGGACTTCCAGCCAGGATGGGGATTTAAGGCTTCGTTCGGCATCTCCCTGCAAGCCTTGCAACAGACTTCGGGCAAGCTGGGAAAGAAAGGGTTCACTGGGCGTCTCCTTGAAAGATAGGCAAGGGGTATCCGGGAAGGCTGGGGAAGCGAGGCTTCACCCAGTGTCTCCCCATTGGCCAAAGAGCGATTTCTGTTCAGGCTATGGAATAGAAGCTTTGCAAGGCATCTCCCCACAGCCTGGCAATCAACTACCAGGCAGGCAGGAAATGTGAGGCTTTGCTTGCAGTCTACTGGTAGGCCAGCCAACAGACTTCCTGGCAGACTGGAGAAATGATGCTTCACCCAGTGTCTCGCCAGAGCCCGGTAAGCAATTTCTGGGCAGTCTGGGGAAGCGAGGATTCACCTGGAGTCTCCACAAATGCCAGGCAATGGACTTCCGGTCAGGCTGGGGAATTGAGGCTTTCCCTGGAGTCTCCCCTTAAGCCATGGACTTCAGGGCAGGCTGAGGAAGTGCAGCTTCGCCATGCGTCTCCCTGCAATCCAAAGAGCAACTTCTGTGCATGCCGAGGAAGAAAGGCTTCCCCAGCGCCTCCCTGCAAGCCAGGCAAAGTAGTTCCAAGCAGGCTGGGGAAGCAAGGCTTCCCCTGGCATCTCCATACAAGCCAGGCAAAGGATTTAAGTTCAGGATGGGGGAACAAGGCTTCGCTAGGCATCTCCTTGGAAGCTAGGCAAGGGACTTCTGGTTAGGCTGGCAAAGCATTTTTTCACCTGGTGTCTTCCCAAAAGCCAGGCAAAGGACTTCCTGGCAGGATGGAAAAGAAAGGCATTCCCTGGCATCTCCCCTTAAGCCATGCAAGGGACTTAAAGGTAGGCTGAGGAAGCGGGGCTTCACCGGGCATCTCCACAAATTCCAGGCAACAGGCTTCCAGGCATGCTTTGGAAGCGAGGCTTCGCCTGGCCTTTCCTCCCGGGATTGGAGACGGAATACCTGGCAAGTTGTGGAATAGAAAATACGTTGGGGTCTCCATTCAGGTCAGGGATGGGACTCCCAGTCAGTCTGGGAATCGAGGTTTCGCCAGGCGCCTCCCCGCAAGTCAGGCAAAGGACTTCTAAGCAGGCTAGGGAAATGAGGCTTCACTAGGCGTCTCCTTGGAAGCTAGGCAAGGGACTTACGGTTAGGCTGGCGAAGCGTTTTTTCTCCCGGTGTCTCCCCAAAGGCCAGGCAAAGGACATCTGGGCAGGCATTCCCTGGCATCTCCCCTTAAGCCATGTATGGTACTTAAAGGTAGGCTGAGGAAGCGAGGCTTTGCCCTGCATGTCCCCTCAAGCCAGGCCACAGACTTCCAGGCATGCTTTGTGAGTGAGGCTCGCCCAGCCTCTCCCCGCAGGTTAGGAAATGGAATCCAGGCAGGCTGGGTAAGGGAGGCTTCGCCCGGCTTCACCCAAACACCAGCCAACGGAATTCCTTGCAAGCTGTGGAACAGAGAATACAAGGGGGTCTCCATTCAGGGGAGGGAAGGGCCTCCCGGTCAAGCTGGGAAGCGAAGCTTGGCCCAGCATCTCCCCGCAAGGCAGGCAAGACACTTCCGGGCATGCTGGCGAAGCGAGGCCAAAGTGACGTTTGTCCTTTCAAGAGTGCCCCTAGCACTTACCTTTTCTATGGTCAACAAGCATTTCCATTTCCCATAATCATCAGGATATGGGAAACCTTGAACTCTGCAGTTTCCTGTGCATCCTAATTACATTAAACATTTGAGCTTTATGTATCTTCTTGTGTTTCACAACAAGGTTTACTCACTTAGCTTGTTAGCTTATCATCCCAAACTGGCCGATAAACACAGGTAGGGTTAATTGAAGGGCTGAGGGATACGTGGCTTGATCAGCCTCGCTTTTCAATTTCTCGGGTATCTTTCTTTGTGAAGGTCAATTCAGGGTGAAGATGCCTTGGCCAGTTTACAGTTATTGCTTCCACAGCTCACTTCCTGCAAGACATCTCTGAGCAGAAGCCAGATGGACTTACTGTGATACATCCCCGTTTGCATGGCAGCCATGTAGAGACCTCCCCTAAACCTCAGATGATTGCCCGTTCACTGACTTAGCTTTGCCCATGCAGTCGGAATAAATCTGTCTCCTTTGTGAGATGGAGGGAGACTGTTGATTGGTGGCCAACATATGAGATCATTTTGTACTTGTGAGCTTGGGCAGTTCTGGGTAGGATATTTTCTTGATATGCACTTAACATTTATATAAAACTATCTTTTATACATGAATTTCTGCACATTTGTTTCTCTAAAGTTCCCAGACTAACACACTCCCAAATCTGCGCTAACCTACCTTCAGTGATGCCTTTACTTCCTTGAGCTCCACATCTTTCTCTATCCATAATGTTGCCAGTTGAGGATACTTGACTTCCGTTAAAATAGTATATGTGGAAAGGTCAGGTGTTTCACCATAACTTTTCGATGAGGAATCGCTTTTATATAAGTTCAATTTTGCTTCAAGAAGTTTGTCGTATCTTTGCTCCAACCTATGCCCAGGAGATTCATGAATATAAAGGAAGAGAGTATCCTTCTGGTGCTTAGCCTTGTCTACTAAATGGGGCCTCAAAACCTTTCACTTATCTCAGCTCAACCCTTACCTCCTGCACTTACTTGGATGTGAAGGAAAACAATGAATACTGCATTACCTGGGCTGCCCTTCTGCATTACCTCACCCAGAGTTACTTTGGCATTTCAAGAGTGCCCCCAGCACTCACTATTTCTGTGGTCAACATGCATTAAGATTTCCCATATCCTAAGGATTATCCTGTATCCTGCAGGTAACTCTGCATTGTAATTACATTACACCATGGAGCTTTATATATATTCCTATGTTTCACACCTAGGTTTGCTCACTGAGGTTGTTAGCTTTTCATCGCAAACTGAAGGGTGGAGGGATACATGGCTTGGTCAGGCTGCAAGCCAGGAAACAGACTTCAGGGAACCTGGGAAAGGGAAACTTCCCCCGGTGTCTCCCCTTTAGCCATGGATTGTAGATCTGGGCAGGGTTGGGAAATGAGGCTTTGCATGGTGTATCCACGCAGGCCAGTAAATGGATTTCCTGGCAGGCTGGGGAAGTGAAACTTTACCAGGCGTCTCCATGGATGCCAGGCAAGGAACTTCAGTTCAGGATGAGGAAATGAGACTTCGCTCGGTGTCTCCCTGCAATCCAGGTAACAGGCTTTGAGCAGGCTGCGAATCAACGGTTCGCCTAGCATCACCTTGCAAGCCAGGCAAGGGATATCCACACAGGCTGGGGAAGTGAGTCTTTGCCCGATTTCTCACCACAAGCAAGGCATAGGACTTCCATGCAGGCTGGGGAAGCGATTGTTCACCTGGCGTCTCACCACAGCCTAGCATGCAACTTCTGGGCGGGCTGGGAATGTGAGGCTCTGCACGGCATCTAACCACAGGCCAGACAACAGACTTCTTGACAGCCTGGGGAAGCGAGGCTTCGCCCAGTGTTTCCCTGCATCCTGGCAAGCAAAATCTGGGAAGGCTTAAGAAGTGAGGCTTTGCCTTGCGTCTCACCGCAAGCTAGGCAGAAGACTTCTGTGCAGGCTGTGGAAGCTAGGCTTCCCTCAGCATCTTCCCACCAGCCAAAGAACGACTTCCGTACAGGTTGGGGAAGTGGTGCTTCCCCTGGCGTCTCCCCACAGCCTGCCAAGCAACATCCAGACAGCCTGGGAATGTGAGGCTTTGTATGGCGTCTACCGGCAGGCCAGGCAGCACACTTCCTGGCAGGCTGGGGAAGCGTGGCTTCACCCAGCGTTTCCCTGCAGCCTGGCAAGTAAAACCCGGAAGACTGGAGAAGTGAAGCTTTGCCTAGCGTCTCCCCACAGGCCAGGCAACAGGGTTCTGGAGATGCGAGGCTTCACTCGGGGTCTCCCTGCAGGCCAAAGAGCGACTTCCATGCAGGTTGGGGAAGTGAGACTTCTCCTAGCATCACCCGGCAAGCCAGGTAGAGGACTTCGGGCAGACTGGTGAAGTGAGGCTTAGCAAGGCATTTCCCACAAGCCTGGCAGGCAACTTCCTGACAGCTGGGAAAGTTAGGCTCTGCTCAGCTTCTACCAGTAGATGAGGCAACAGACTCCCTGACAGGCTGGAGAAGTGAGGCTTCGCCATGAGTCACCACACAAGCCACACCGTAACCCTAACACTAACCCTAACTCTAATATTAACACTATGGCTAACTACACTAACTCCACCCCTAACCCTAAAAAACCCAGAATTATACCTAACCATAAACCTCAAAACCTTACCCTTAAAAACACTGTTAACCCTAACCTTAACCATCCTAAACCTAACACTAACCCTCTCCCTAACCCTAACCATAACCATAACCTTAACAAGCTTGACCCTAAACCTAAATATAACCCTAACCCTAACACTAAGCCTAAGCCTAAACTTAAGCCTAGCCCTAACCATAACAACCCTAACACTAAACCTAACCCAAACAACCCTAAAACTGACCCTAAGCCTAACCCTAGCAATTACCCTGACACCCCTAAACATAACCCTAAACAAAAGCCTAACCCTAACAACCGTAACCCTAAATGTAAACCTAAAAATCCTAACCCGAACACGAATGCTGTCTATTCTTATCCCTTACAATAAAATTAATTCTAATCCTAACAAGCATAAACCTAAACCTAGCCCTAACCCTCAGAAACCCACCCATAATCCTAACCTGAACCCTAAGCCTAAACATAAGTACCCAAAACTTTACCTTAATTCAAACACTAATGCTAACCCTAACCTTAACAACCCTACATCAACACTAAGCCTAACCCTAACCCTTACCATAATCCTAACTCTAATACTAACAACCCTAACCCTAACAATCCCAAACCAATCCTAACCGTAACAACCCTAACCCTAACATGCCTAACACTAAACTTACATATCCTAACCCTAACTCTAAACCTAACCTTAAATTTAACCTTAATGCTAACAACCCTAAACATAATCCTAAAACTAACCCTAAACCTTACACTAACTTTAAGCCTAACCCTAATCAAACCGTAACCCTCAACCTTGCAACCCTAACCCCAAACCTAACCTTAACACCCCTAAGGGTAACATTAACTGTAACCCTAATCCCCCTAACCTTAACCTTAGCACCCACAACCCTATCTGTAACCCTAAAACTAGTAGCCCTAAACCTAACCCTAACCCTATGCCTATCCATAACCCTAATCCTAACAATCCTAACCCTAATCCTAACCGTAACCGTAACTCTAACCCTCCTAACCCTTACCCTAACTCTAAACCCTAAACCTAAGCCTATCCCTAACCCTAAACAAAACAACCCTCACTCTCACCCTCACTCTAACCATAACCCTAACAAAAACCCTAACTACCCTATTCTAACATTAAAAACCCTAACCCAAACTCTAACTCTAACTCTAACACTAACAATCATATTCTAACCCTAACCACCCTAACGCAAACAACCGTAACCATAAACCTAACAACCCGAACCCGAACCCAAACACTAATTATAACCCTAACAGCCATAATCCTAACCCTAAACCTAACTATAACCCTAACCTTAACCCTAACAACACTAACAACCCTAACCCTAACACAACTCTAACCCAATCACTAAGCATAAACCTAACCCTTGCCCCAACAACCTAACCTTGACACAAACAACCCTACAGTATCCCTAACAAACCTAATACTAACCCTGTTTTCACAACCCTAAAACCCATAACCATATCCATAACCCTACAGTATCCTTAACAAACCTAATACTAACCCTATCTATTATCATAATCCTAACACCCCTAACCGTATCCATAGCCCTAACCATTATAGTAACCCTTACACTAACACTAACCTTAACCCAAAACCTAACCCTAACAATCCTAACCCTAACCATAACCCTAAAAACCCTAAACCAAACAAACATAACGGAAAACCTAACCCTAACCCAAACTGTAGCCCTAACAACCCTAATCCTAATTCTAATCCTAACCCTAATCCTAAACCTAATCCTAACAACCCTAGCTCTAACATCCAAATCCCTAACTTTACTCTAACCCTAACACGCCTAACACTGAACTTAACTATCCTAACCTTAAAGCTAAACCTAAACCTAAAGTTAACCCTAAACCTAACACTGACAACCCTAACCGTAATCCTAAAACGAACCCTAAACCTAATACTAACCCTAAGCTTAAAGCTAACCCTAACCCTAAAAACCCTAACCCTAGCAGAAACCTTGCCCCTAAACCTGACCCTTAGAATCATAACCCTAACAATCCTAACCCTAAACCTAAGCATAACCCTAACACTAACCCTAACAACCCTAACCCAGCCCTTAACCCTAAGCCTATCCCTAACCCTAACAACCATAAATCTAACCCTAACACTAACCCATACCCTAACAATCCTAACCATAACCTTAACACTAAAAACCCTAACCCTAAAACACTAAGCCTAACCATAATCCTAGCATTAAAACTAACAACCCTAACCTTAACTCTAACCACCCTAAAGCTAACCTGAACCCGAAGCCTAAACCTAAGCCTACTCCTAACTCTAACAACCCTAACCATAACCGTAACAAGCCTAACCCTAAACCTAAACATAACCCTAACCCTAATATTAAGCCTAAGCCTAATCCTAACCCTAGCAACCCTAACACTAACCCCAAAAACCCTAATAACACTAACTCTGACCCTAACTCTAGCAATAAACCTAATCGTAACAACCCTAAAACTAACCCTAAGCCTACCCTAGCAATAACTCTAACACCCCTAATCATAACCACAATGAAAACCCTAGCACCAACAACCAAACCCTAACGCTAAATCTATTCTAAATCTAAACCTAAACCTAACTTTAACCCTAACAATCACAAACCTAATCATAACCCTAGCCTGAACCCTAAGCCTAAACTTAACAACCCTAAACTTTACCCTAACTCGAACAACACTAACGCTACCCCTAACTTTAACAACCCTAAATCTAACACTAAACCTAACCCTAACCATAACCCTAAGACTAACCTTAACCCTAACCATAGTCCTAACTCTAATACTAACGACCCAACCCTAACCCTAATAACACTAACCCAAATCCTAACCCTAACAACCCTCATGCTAACATGCCTAACACTAAACTTAGCTATCCTAAACCTAACACTAAACCTAAGCCTTAATTTAACCCTAACACTAACAACCCTAACCCTAAACCTAAACCTAACTATTGTAACCCTAACCCTAACTCTAGATCTCTTCCTAACTCTTATCATACACTTAACCCTAAACCTAACCGTAACCTTAACCCTAAGAATAACCCTAACAAACTTAACTCTAATCCTAACTAGAACCCTAAGCCTAACCTTAACAACCTTAAACTTATCCGAATTCTAACACTAACGCTAACCCTAAACTTAACAGTAACCCTGTCCCTAACCCTAACCATAACTATAACCCTAACCCAAACAACCCTAATCATAACCGTAACTAGCCTCACCCTAAACCTAAACATAACCCTAACACTAAGCCTAAGCCTAAACCTAAACCTAACAAAACTAACTCTGACTAACCCTAACACTAAACCTAACCCTAACAACCCTAAAACTAACCCTAAGCCTAACCCTAGCAATAACCGTAACATCCCTAACCATAACCCTAAACAGAAACCTAACACTAACAACCGTAACCCTAACCGAAAACCGAAAACCTTAACCCGAATCCTAACACTGTCTATTCTTATCCCTTGTATTAAACTTAATCTTAACCCTAAGCCTAACAACCATAAACCTAAACCTAACCCTAACCCTCAGAAACCTAACCATAATCCTAACCTGAGCCCTAAACCTAAACATAATAACCATAAACCTTACCCTAACTCGAACAACAAAAATGCTAACCCTAACCTTAACGAACCAAAACCTAACCCTAACTCTAACCCTAACCCTAACGCTAACCCTAACCTTAACCATAATCCTAACTCTAATAGTAACAACCCTAACCCTAACCCTAACAGCCCTAAACCTAATCTTAGCCCTAACAACCCTAACCCTAACATGCTTGACACTAAACTTAAATATGCTAAACCTAAATCACCCTAACCCTAAATTTAACCCTAATGCAAGCAACCCTAACCCTAAACCTGAAGCAAACCCTAAACTTAATACTAACCCTAAGCCTAAGGCTAATCCTAATCCTAACAACCCAAACCCAAACCCAAACCTGAATCCTAACTCTAACCCTAACAATCCTAACCCTAAACCTAAGCAAACCCTAACTCTAACCCTAACAACCCTAACACGAACCCTAACCCTTACAACACTAAGTCTGACCCTAACCCTAACACTAAACCTAACCCTTACAACCCTAAAATTAACCTTAAGCTTAACACTAGCAATAACAATAACACCCCTAACCGCAACCCTAAACAAAACCCTAACAATAACAACCATAAACCTAACCAAAAACGTAAAAATCCTAAACCAAACTCTAACGCTAAGTTTATTCTTAACCCTTACAATAAACTTAATCCTAACCCTAAACCTAAACCAAACCCTAACTTTAACACTAACCCTATATATCACAAACTGAACGATAATCCTAACCTGAACCCTAAGCCTAAACTTAACACTAAACTTTACCCTAACTCGAACAACGCTAACGCTAAGCCAAACCTTAACAACCCTAAACCTAACACAAAACCTAACCCTAACCCTAATGCTAACCGTTACCCTAACCATAACGCTAACCGTTACCCTAACCATAATCCTAACTCTAATACTAATAACCCAACCCTAACCCTAACAACCCTAAACCTAATCTTAACCCTAACAACCCATACACTAGCATGACTAACACTAAACTTAACTATCCTAACCCTAACTCAAAACCTAACCCTAAATTTAACCCTAACGTTAATAACCCTAAACCTAACCCTAAAACAAACCCTAAGACTAAAGCTAATCCTAACCCCAACCCTAATACTAACCTGACCTGTAACACTAACCCTAACAATCCTAACCCTAAACCTAAGCCTAACCCTAATACTAACCATAGCAATGGTAATCTGAACTTAAACCTTAAACCTAAGCCTAATCCTATCCCTAACCCTAATCCTAGCAACCATAAATCTAACCCTAACACTAACCCATATCCTAACAATCCTAACCATAACCCTAACACTAAAAACCCTAACCCTAAAACACTAAGCTTAACCATAACCTTAGCACTAAAACTAACAACCCTAACCTCAACATTAACCACCCTAAAACTAACCCGAACCCGAACCCTAAGCTTACGACTAACCCTAACCCTAACAACCCTAACAATAACCCGAGCCCTAACCACCCTAACTCTGACCTTAACCCTAACAATAACCCTAAACCGAACAACTCTAAAACTAACCCTAAGCCTAATCTGAACACTAAACCCAACATCCATAACCTTAACCCTAAACAAAACACTAATACTAACAACCGTATCCCTAACCCAAAACCTAACAATCCTAATCCTCACCCTAACCCTAACCCTAAATCTCTTCCTAACCATTATCATATACTTAACCCTAAACCTAAGCCTAGCAAACCTAACCCTATCCTTAACCCTAAACCTAAGCCTAACAAACCTAAACCTAAACCTAACCCTAAACCTAACCCTAACAAACTTATCTCTAATCATAACTTGAACCCTAACCCTAACCCTAACAGCCCTAAACTTATCCTAACTCTAACAACACTAACACTAACCCTAACCCTAACACTAACCCTATCCCTAACTTTAACAACCCTAACCCTAACTGTAACAAGCATAACCCTAAACCTAAACCTAACCCTAACACTAATACTAAACCTAAGCCTAAGCCTAACCCTAACACTAACCCTAACCCTTACAGCACTAACTCTGACCCTAACCCTAACATTAAACCTAACCCTAACAACCCTAAAATTAAACCTAAGGCTAACACTAGCAATAACAATAACACCCCTAACCTCAATCCTAAACAAAACCCTAACACTAACAACCATAACCCTAACTGAAAACCTAAAACTCCAAACCCAAACCCCAATGCTAAGTTTAATCTTAACCCTTAAAATAAACTTAATCCTAACCCTAACAACCCTAAACCTAAACCTAACCTAAACTTTAGCCCTAATCCTAACTATCACAAACCGAACCATAATACTAATCTGAATCCTAAGCCTAAAACTTAGCATTAAACTTTACCCTAACTCGAAAACGCTAACGCTAACGCTAACCTTAACAACCTTAAACCTAACACTAAACCTAACCCAAACCCTAATCCTAACACTAACCATTACCCTAACCATAATCCTAACTCTAATACTAATAACCCAACCCTAACCCTAACCTTAACCCTAACAACCCTCATGCTAGCATGCCTAACACTAAACTTAACTATCCTAACCCTAACCCTAAATTTTACCCTAACACTAACAATACTAACCCTAATCCTAAAACCAACCCTAAACCTTGCACTAACCCTAAGCCTAACCCTAATCCTTACCCTAACCCTAACCTGAACATTAACCCTAACCTAACTATTCTAATTTTAACCCTAACCTTGAAACACTAACCCCAACCCTAATCCTAAGACCCTTAAGGATAACCTTAACTATAACCCTAACCCCCCTAACCTTAACCTTAAAACCCACAACCCTATCCGTAACCCTAATACTAGGAACCCTAAACCTAACCCTAACCCTTAACCTAAGCCTAGCCCTAACCCTAAACATAACAAACCTAAACCTAACCCTAACACTAATACTAACCCTCATCCTAACCCTAACTCTAACCCAAAGCCCAACAACCCTAATGTGAATCCTAACCCAAACAACCCTAACTCTAAACCTAACAAACCTAACACTAACACTAGCGCAAACAACACTAACTCCAACCCTAACCCTAAGAACCCCAAACTTATACTTTACCCTAACCCTTACAACCTTACCCTTAAAAATACTAATGCTAACCCTAATTTGAACAACCCTAACACTAACCCATACCCTAACAATCCTAACCATAACCCTAACACTAAAAACCCTAAGCCTAAAACTCTAAACTTAACACTAACCCTAGCACTAAACTAACAACCCTAACCTTAACTTTAACCACCCTAAAACTAACCCTAACCTGAAGGCTAAGCTTATACCTAACCCTAACCCTAAAAACCCTAACAATAAGCCTAACCCCAACCTCCCTAACTCTGACTTTAACCCTAACAATAACCCTACACCAAACAACCCTAAAACTAATCCTAAGCCTATTTCGAACATGAACCCTAACACCCAAAACCTTAACCCTAAACAAAACACTAACAACCGTATTCCTAACCCTAAATCTAACAATCCTAACCCTTACCCTAACCCTAACCCTAAATCTCTTCCTAACCCTTATCATACACTTAACCCTAAGCCTAAGCCTAACAAACATAAACCTAAACCTAGCCCTGACCTTAACCCTAAACCTAAACCTAACAAACTTAACTCTAATCATAACTTGAACTCTAAGCCTAACCCTACCAACCCTAAACTTATCCTAACTCTAACAACACTAACACTAACCCTATCCCTAACCCTAACCCTAAAAACCATAACCATACCCATAACAAGCCTAACCCTAAACCTAACCC
>NW_022103937.1:81358-85864 GCF_000313985.2 Echinops telfairi
CTATCCCTAACCCTAACCCTAAAAACCATAACCATACCCATAACAAGCCTAACCCTAAACCTAACCCTAACACTAATACTAAGCCTAACTCTAACCCTAACCCTAACAACCCTAAAATTAACCCTAAGCCTAACCCTTTCAATAACCCTAACACCCCTAACCACAACCCTAAACAAAACCGTAACACTAACAACCATAACCCTAACCAAAAACCCAAAAATCATAAACCAAACCCTAACGCTGTCTATTTTTAACCCTTACAATAAACTTAATCCTAACTCTAACCCTAACAACCCTAAACCTAAACCTAATCCTAACTTTAACCCTAAGCCTAACTATCACAAACCAAACCATAATCCTAACCTTATCCCTAAGCCTAAACCTCACAATCCTAAACTTTACACAAACTCTAACAACACTAACGCTAATCCCAACCTTAAGAACCATAAACCTAACGCTAAACCTAACCCTAACCATAATCCTGACTCTAATACTAACAACATAACCCTAACCCAAACAAACCTAACCCTAATCCTAACCCTAACAACCCTCATGCTAGCATTCCTAACAAGAAACTTTACTATCCTAACCCTAACTCTAATACTAACCCTAAATTTAACCCTAATGCTAACAACACTAACAGTAATCCTAAAACTAACCCTAAGCCTAACCCTAATCCTTACCCAAACCATAACCTGACCCCTAGCCCTAACCGTAACCCTAACCCTTGCAACCTTAATCCCAAACCTAACCCCAACAGCCTTAAGGATAACCTAAACTGTAACTCTAACCCCCTTAACCCTAACCTTAACACCCACAACCCTATCCGTAACCCTAACACTAAGAACACTAAACCTAACCCTAACACTAATACTAACCCTAATCCTAACCCTAACTCTAACCCAAAGCCCAACAACCCTAATGTGAATCCTAACCCAAACAACCCTAACCCTAACATCCCTAACCCTAAACCTAAAAATCCTAACAGTAACCCTAACCCTAATCCTAACTCTAACACTAACACTAATGGTAACAACACTAACTCCACCCCTAAACCTAAGAACCCCAAACTTATCCTTAACCCTAACCCTTACACCCTTACCATTAAAAACACTAACACTAACCCTAAGCTTAACAACCCTAAACCTAACACTAACCCTATACCTAACCCTAACCCTAACAACAATAACCATAACCTTAACAAGCCTAACCCTGAACCTAAACATAACCCTAACACCAATACTAAACCTAACTCTAAACTTAAGCCTAACCCTAACCCTAACAAGCCTAACACTAAACCTAACCCTAACAACACTATAACTAACCCTAAGCCTCACCCTAGCAATAACCCTGACACCCTTAACCATAACCCTAAACAAAACCCTAACACTAACAACTGTAACCTTAACCAAAAACCTAAAAATACTAACCCAAACCCTAACACTAAGTCTATTCTTATCCCTTACATTAAACTAAATTCTAACTCTAACCCTAACAACCATAAACCTAAACCTAACCCTAACCTTTACCCTAACCCTCAGAAACCTAACCATAATCCTAACCTGAACCCTAAGCCTAAACCTAACAACCCTAAACTTTACCCTAACCCGAACAACACTCCTCATGCTAACCCTAACCTTAACCATCCAAGACCTAATGCTAACCCTAATCATAACCATAACCATAACTCTAACTCTAATACGAACAACCCTAACCATAATCCTAACAACCTTAAACCTAATCCTAAACCTAACAACCCTAACCCTAAATACCTAAAACTAAACGTAACTATCCTAACCCTAACTCTAAACCTAACCCCAAATTTAACCCTAAGGCTAACAACCCTAAACCTAATCCTAAACCTTACACTTACCTTAAACCTAACCCTAATCCTTACCCTAACCCTAACCTGACACCTAACCCTAACCCTAACCGTAACCCTAACCCTAACCCTTGCAACCCTAATCCCAACCCTAACCATAACACCCCTAAGGATAACATGAACTGTAACCCTAATCCCCCTAACCCTTACACCCACAACCCTATCCTTAACCCTAAACCTAGGAACCCTAAACTATAACTGTAACCCTAAACCTAACCCTAGCCCTAACCCTAAACATAACAAACCTAACTCTAAACCTAACACTAACCCTAATCATAACCCTAACTCTAATCCAAATCCAACAACCCTAATGTGAATCCTAACCCGAACAACCCTAACCCTAACATCCCTATCTGTAAACCTAACAATCCTGATCCTAACCCTAAATTTAACCCTAACACTAGCACTAACCCTAACAATACTAAATCCAACCCTAATCCTAAGAACCCCATACTTATCCCTAACTCTAACTCTTACAAACTTACCTTTAAACACACTAACACTAACCCTAACAACCCTACCACTCACCTTTACCCTAACAACCCTATCCATAACCCTCACACTAAGAACCCTGAACCTAACCTTAAGCCTAACCCTAACAATCCTAACCCTAACTTTCTCCCTAACAATCCTAACCTGGACCCTACCCTAACCCTAACCCTAAGCCAAAGTCTCACCTTAAATTTAACAAACCTAATCCTAACCCTAACTCTAACCGTAATCCTACCCTAACTGTAACCCTAAATCAAAGTCTCACCTTAAATTTAACAAACCTAATCCTAACCCTAACCCTAACCCTAATCCTAACACTAACTCTAACCCTAACTCTAACAACCCTAAACCTAACCACCCTAAGCCTATCCCTAACCCTACTTAAAAACTCTAACAATAAAACTAAACCTAAACCTATTTTAACGCAAACCATAACCATAACCCTAATTCTATCTCTAATCTTAACAACCCTAACATCCCTAACTCTAAACCTAATCCTAATCCTAACACTAACCCTAACATATCTAACACTAAACTATCCTCACAGTAACTCTAAACCTAACCCTCAATTTAACCCTAATTCTATCCCTAACAACCCTAACCCTAAAACTAACACTAAGGCTAATCCTAGTCCTAACCTTAACAACCCTAACCCTAACCCTAACAATCCTAACCCAAACCCTAACTGTAACTCTAACCCTAACCCTAACAACCCTAACCCAGACCTTAACGCTAAACCTAACACTAAGTCTATCCATAACCCTAAACTTAACAACCCTCACCATAACCATAACCCTAATTCAAACCCTCTAACACTAACAACCCTATTCTAACCCTAACAACTTTAACCCTAACAGCCATACCATAAACCAAACAACCCTAACCCTAATCCAAACACTAACCATAACCCAAATCCTAACCCTAACCTTAACCCTAACAACCTTAACGCCCTAACCCTAAACCAACCCTAACCCAATCACTAAGTCTAAGCCTAACCCTTACCCTAACAACCCTAACCATAAACCTATCCTTAACCCAAACAAACCTACGCTATCACTAACAACCCTACTCCTAACTCTAACCCTAATCATAACCTTAACAACAGTAGCAAAATTACAGATATGAAGTAGCAACGAAAATAATTTTATGGCTGGGGGGTGGGGTCACCACTACATTGGGAACTGTATGATAGGGTCTTGGCATTAGGAAGGATGAGAACCACTGTCCTAGAGGAAGACACAAATAATGGTACAGTAGAAGCGCATCAAAAGAGAGACAACCCCAACAAGATGGAACAGCACAGTAGCTGCAACAGTGAGCACAAGCAAAGAACCACCGTGAGGATGACACAGGACGAGGCAGTGTTTCATTATACTGTGCATAGGGTTGCTATGAGCCCAAACCCACTCAAAGGCACCGAACAACAATAACTACATGACTTGTAATTCTAAAAATATGGTGAAGTAGGTCTTAAGAGAAACTGCTCTTACATTAGAGCAGCAGTTCTCAACCTGTGGGCCGCGACAACTTTGGGGTGTAGAATGACCCTTTAACAGGGGTGGCCCGATTCATAACTGTAGCAAAATTACAGTTATGAAGAAGCAATGGAAATAATTTTATGATTTGGGGGTCACCACTACATGAGGAACGGTATCAAAGGGTGGTGGCATTAGGAAGGTTGAGAACCACTGTCCTAGAGGAAGACACAAATGTTGGTACAGTAGAAGGCAAGCAAAGAGAGGCAGCCCCCAACATGATGGAA
This sequence comes from Echinops telfairi, assembly GCF_000313985.2. Lineage (NCBI taxonomy): Eukaryota > Metazoa > Chordata > Mammalia > Afrosoricida > Tenrecidae > Echinops > Echinops telfairi. The sequence continues at coordinate 85,495 of NW_022103937.1, forward strand.
TATTACAATGACTGCAACAATGAGCACAAGCAAAGAACCACTGTGTGGATGGCACAGGATGGGGCAGCATTTCATTATACTGTGCACAGAGTTGCTATGAGCCAAAACACACTCTACGGCACCTAACAGCAATAACAACAGGCCTTGTGCTTCTAACAATATGCTGAAGAGGTGTTAACAAACCTAGCGACAACGGAACAATAAGTGATCCAAATTGGTGGTGAGGTGGGTGTGGTAGGCCTGGTAGGGCATGATCAAGGGTAATGTAACAAAGAGGAATTGTTGAAACCCTGGTGGGGACTGAGCATGATAGTGGGACAGGAGGAGAATCAAGCGAAATAGAGGAAAGAGGTAGGAAGCAAACGGCATT
>NW_022103937.1:86948-88160 GCF_000313985.2 Echinops telfairi
TATGACAAAATAATAATTTATAAATTATCAAGGGCTCATGAGAGACGGGGGGAGCGGGAAGGGAGGGGAAAATGAGGACCTAATGCCTCGGGCTTAAGTGGAGAGGAAATGTTTTGAGAATGATGAGGACAATGAATGTACAAATGCGCTTTACACAATTGATGTATGTATGAATTGTGATCAGAGTTGTATGAGTCCCTAATAAAATTATTTTTAAGTTAAAAAAATGCACACACACAAAAAGAAACACCTCATTTTAGAGCAGTGGTTTTCAACATGTGGGTTGCGACCCCTTTGGGGGTTCGAATGACCCTTTCACAGGGGTGGCCAGATTCATAACTGTAGCAAAATTGCACTTGCTAGGTAGCAATGAAAATAAATTTATGAATGAGGGTAACCACTACATGAGGAACTGTATGAAAGTATCATGGCATTAGGAAATTTGGAACCACTGCCCTAGAGGAAGACGCACATCTTGGTACAGGAGGACAGCAAAAAGAGCCAGCCCCCAACATGATGGAATATTACAGTGGCTGCAACAATGAGCGCAAGAAAAGAACTACTGTGAGGATGGGAAGGGACAGGGCAGTGTTTTATTATATTGTGCATAGAGTTGCTATGAGCCAAAACCCACTCGATGGCACTTAACAACAATAACAATAGGACTTGTGCATCTAACAATATGCTGAAGTAGATCTTAAGAGAAACTCCTCTTAGTTTAGAGCAGCAGATCTCAACCTGTGGGTCGCAACTCCTTTTGGGAGGTCAAAAGACCCTTTCACAGGGGGCCCAATTCATAACAGTCGCAAAATTACAGTTATGAAATAGCAAAGAATATAATTTTATGTTTGGGGGCCCAGCACTAGATCAGGACATGTATGAAAGGGTGGTGGCATTAGGAAGGTTGAGAACCATTGTCCTAGAGGAAGGCAGGAATGTTGGTACAGTAGAAGGGCAGCAAAAGAGAGGCAGCCCCTACAAGATGGAAGAGCAAAATGGCTGAAACAATGAGCGCAAGCAAAGAACCCCTGTGAGGATGATACAAGATGGGGCAGTGTTTCATTATATTGTGCATAGAGTTGCTATGAGCCGAAACCACATCAACAGCACCTAAAAACAATAACAACAGGACTTGTGCATCTAACAATGTACTCAACTATACCTTACGAGTATGTACTCTTAGTTTAGAGCAGCAGTTGTTAAGTGTGGGTC
>NW_022103937.1:88643-104839 GCF_000313985.2 Echinops telfairi
CAAGGAAAAAAGCCACTGTGAGGATGGCACAGGACGGGGCACCATTTCATTATATTGTGCATAGAGTTGTTATGAGTCAAAACCCACTCGACGGCAACAAACAACAACAACAACAGGACTTGAACTTCTAACAATATGCTGAAGTAAATCTTAAGAGAAACTCCTCTTACTTTGGAGCAGGGCAAACAACTTGTGAGTCGTGACCCCTATCGGTGAGATGGTCGAACGACACTTCAAAGGTGTGGCCCAATTCATAACAGTACCAATATTACACTTATAAAATAGCAATGAAAAAAAAGTTATGATTGGGGTCCAACCACTTCATTGGGAACTGTATGAAAGTGTCGTGGAATTAGGAAGGTTAAGCACCACTGTCCTAGAGGAAGACACAAATGTTGGTACAGCAGAAGGGCAGCAAAAGTTAGGCAGCCCCTACAAGATGGAATAGCCCAGTGGCTGCAACGATGAGCACAAGCAAAGAACCACTGAGAGGATGGCACAGGATGGGGCAGCGTTTCATTATGTTGTGCACAGAGTTGCTATGAGGCGATAACCACTCGGTGGCACCTAAAAACAATTAACAGGACTAGTTCATCTAACAATATGCTGAACTTTATCTTAAGAGAAACTCCTCTTAGTTTAGAGCGCCGGTTACAACCTGTGGGATGAGAACCCTTTGGGGGAACGAACCACCTTTCACAAGCATGACCCAATTCACAACAGTAGTGAAATTACAGTTATTGAGTAGCAATGAAAATATTTTATGATTGGGGGGTCACCACTATATGAGAAACGGTATCAAATGGGTCATGTTATTAGGAAGGTTGAGAACCACTGTCCTATAGTACTGTACTATACCAATAATCTTGGTATAGTAGTAGGGCAGCAAACAAGAGGCAGCCCCCAAAAGATGGTTATCACAGTGGCTGTAAAAAAGAGCACAAGCAAAGAACCACAGTGAGGATGGCACTGGACAGGGCAGTGCTTCATTATAATTTGCGTAGAGTTGCTCTGACTGGAAACCCACTCGATGGCAACAAACAGCAACAACAGGACTTGAGCTTCTAACAATATGCTGAAGTAGATTTTAAGAGAAACTCCTCTTAGTTTAGAGCAGGGTTCTCAAACTGTGGGTCATGACCATTTTCGGGGGTGGGGTGGGGAGGAGGAGGGGGCGAATGAAACTTTCACAGCGGTGGCCAATTTATAACAATAGAAAAACTAGAGGTATGAAGTAGCAACAAAATTAATTTTATGGCTTGGGGGTCACCACTACATGAGGAACTGTATGAAAGGGTCGTGGCATTAGGAAGGTTGAAAACCACTGCCCTAGAGGAAGAAGGAAATCTTGGTAAAGTAGAAAGGCAGCAAAAGTGAGGCAGTCCCCAAAAAGATGGATTAGCACAGCAGCTGCAACAATGAATGCAAGCAAAAGAATCACTGTGAGGATGGTAGAGGACAGGTAAGTGTTTCATTATATTGTGCATAGAGTTGCTATGAGCCAAACCCACTCGAAGGCACCTAACAACAATGACAAAAGGATTTGAGCTTCTAACAATATAGTGAAGAAGACCTTAAGTGAATCTCCTCTTTGTTTACAGCAGCAGTTCTGAACCTGTGAGTCATGACCACTTTGGGAGTGGGGGGAGATCGAACTATCCTTTCATAGGGTTGACCTGATTCATAAGAGTAGTAAAACTACAGTTATGAAGTAGCAATGAAAATAATTTTATGGTTTGGGGGTTACCGCTACATGAGGAACTGTATGAAAGGGTCGTGGCATTTGGAAGGTTGAAGACCACTGCCTTAGAGGAAGACACAAATCTTGATACAGTTGAAAGGCAGCAAAATAGAGTCAGCCCCCAACAAGATGGAATAGCACACTGGCTGCAACAATGAGCGCAAGCCAAAGTACCACTGTGAGCAGACGGGGCAGCGTTTCATTATATTGTGCATAGAGTTGCTATGAATTAAAAAGCACTTGGTGGCACATAACAACAACAGCAACAACAGGACTTGTGCCTCTCACAATATGCTGAGCTACATCTTAAAAGAAACACCTCTAAGTTTAGAACAGTGGTTCTCAACCTGTCGGTTGCATCCCCATTTGGGGGTGGAACGAGCCTTTTACAATGGTCACCCTATTCATAACAGTAGCAAAACTACAATTAAGAAGTAGCAACAAATAAAATTTTATTTTTGGGTGAACACCACTACATGAGGAACTGTATGAAAGGATCTTGGCATTTGGAAGGTTGAGAACCACTGTCCTAGAGGAAGACACAAAATTTCTAAAGAAGAAGGGCAGGAAAAGTGAGGCAGCCCGCAAAAAAATTGATTAGAACAGTGGCTGCAACAATGAACGCAAGCAAAAGAACCACTGTGAGGATGGCAGAGCATGGGGAAGTGTTTCATTATATAGTGCATAGAGCTGCTGTGAGCCAAACCCTCTCAATGGCACCCAACAACAGTAACAACAAGACTTGTGCTTCTAAAAATATGCTGAAGAAGACCTTAAGAGAAACTCCTTTTAGTTTAGAGCAGCGGAACTCAACCTGTGCGTTGTGACCACTATGGGGGCCAAACGACCCTTTCATAGAGGTGGCCCGATTCATAACAGTATCAAAATTACAGTTATGAACTAGCAATGAAAATAATTTTATGCTTGGGGGGTCACCACTACATGAGGAAATGTATGAAAGGGTCGTGGCATTAGGAAGGTTGAATACAATTCCCCTAGATGAAAAAACACATCTTAATAGTTGAAGGGCAGCAAAATAGAGTCAGCCCCCAACAAGATGGTATAGCACAGTGGCTGAAACAATGAGCGCAAGCCAAAGAAACACTGTGAGGATAGCACAAGATAGGGGAACGTTTCATTATATAGAGTACAGAGTTGCTATGAGTCAAAACCCACTCGACAGAACCTAACAACCAAAATAACAGTACTTGTACTTCTGATAATGTGCTGAAGTAGACCTTAAGAGAAACTCCTATTAGTTTACCGAAGATGTTCTCAACCTGTGGGTCGCGACCCCTTTTGGGGACGAATGACTCTTACACAGCGGTGGCCCTTTGAAAACAGTAGCAAATTTAGAGTTATGAAGTAGCAACGAAAATAATTTTATGATTTGGCAGTCACCACTACATGAGGAACGTTATGAAAGGGTAGTGACATTAGGAAGGTTGAGAACCACTTCCCTAGAGAAAGACACAAATCTTGGTAAAGTAGAAGGGCAGCAAATGAGAGGCAGCCCCCAAAATGATGGTTATCACAGTGGCTCCAAAAATGAGCAGTAGCAAAGAGCCACTGTGAGGATGGCACAGGAGAGGGCACCATTTCATTATATTTTGCAGAGATGGTATGAGCCGACACCAATTGGACAGCACCTTAAAACAATAACAAAAGGACTTGTGCGTCTAAAAATGTGCTGAACTATATCTTAAGAGAAACTCCTCTTAGTTTAGATTAGCGGTTCTCAACTTGTGGGTCGCTACGCCTTTGGGGGCTTGAACGACCCTTTCACAGGGGTCACCCTGTTTATAACAGTTGCAAAATTACAGTTATGAAGTAGCAATGAATATATTTATCATTGGGTGGTCACCACTACCTGAGGAACAGTATTAATGGGTCGTGGCATTAGGATAGTTGATAACCACTGCCCTAGAGGAAGACAGAAACCTTGGTACAGTAGAAGGGCAGCAAAAGAGAGGCAGCCTCAACAAGATGGATTAGCACAGTGGCTGCAACAATGAGCGCAAGCAAATGAACCACTGTGAGGATGGCACATTATATTTGGTATGGCACATTATATTTGGTATGGAGTTGCTATGAGTCAAAACCCACTCGATAGCACGTAACAACAACAACAGCATTGTACTTCTAACAATATGCTAAGAAAGACATTAAGAGAAACTCCAATTAGTTTAGAGTAGCGATTCTCAACGTGTAGGTCGCGGCCTCTTTGGGGGGTCAAAAGACTCTTTCACAGGGGTGGCCGGATTCATAACAGTAGCAAAATTACAGTTATGAAGTAGCAATGAAAATAGTTTTATGGTTGGGCGGTCACCACTACAGGAGGAACTGTATTAAAGGGTCGAGGCATTAGGAAAGTTGAGAACCACTGCCCTAGAGGAAGACACAAATCTTGGTACAATATAAGGGGAGCAAAAGAGAGGCATCCCCCAACAAGATGGAATATTACTGTGGCTACAACAATGAGCTCAATCAAAGAACAACTGTGAGTATGCCACAGGACCTCACAGCATTTCATTATATTGTGCCCAGAGTTGCTATGGGTCAAAACCAACTCGACGGCACCTAACAACAATAACAACAGGACTTGAGCTTCTAATAATATGCTGAACTATATCTTAAGAAAAACTCCTCTTAGTTTAGAGCAGGGTTTCTCAACATGTGGGTCATGACCATATTGGGGCTGTCGAACGACACATTCACAGGGGTGGCCCGATGATAACTGTAGCAAAATTACAGTTATGAAATAGCAACGAAAATAATTCTATGGTTGAGGGGTCACCACTACATGAGAAACTTTATGAAAGGGCCATGCCATTGGGAACCACTGCCTAGAGGATAACACAAATCTTGGTACAGTAGAAGGGCAGCAAAAAAGAGGCAACCCGCAACAAGATGGAATAGCACAGTGGCTGCAACAATCATCGCAAACAAAGAACCACTGTGTGGATGGCACAGGACGGGGCAGTATTTCATTAAATTGTGCATAGAGTTGCTATGAGTCAAAAACCACTCGACGGCACCTAACAACAACAACAGGACTTGTTCTTCTCAAAATATGCTGAACCACGTGTTAAAAGAAACACCTCTTCGTTTAGAGCAGCGGTTCTCAACTGCTGGGTCAAGAATCCTTTTGGGGGTCAAACGACGCTTTCACAGGAGTGGCCCATTGATACCAGTAGCAAAATTGCAGTTATGAAGTAGCAACAAAATTAATTTTATTATTGGGCGGGCACCACTACATAAGGAACAGTATCAAATGGTTATGGAATTAGGCAATTTGAGAACCACTGCCCTAGATGAAGACATAAATCTTGGTAAAGTAGAAGGGCAGCAAGCAAGAGGCAGCCCCAAGAAAGATGGAATAGCACAGTGGCTGTAACAATGAGCGCAAGCCAAAGAAACACTGTGAGGATCGCACAAGATGGAACGGCGTTTCATTATATTGTGCATAGAGTTGGCATGAGTCAAACCCACTTGATAGCACCTAACAAAAAAGAACTGGACTTGTGCTTCTCACAATATGCTGAAGGAGACCTGAAAAGAAACCCCTTTTAGTTTAGAGCAGCGTTTCTCAATCTATGGACCGTGAGCTCTTTGGGGGTATGAGTGACCCTTTCACAGCTGTGGCCCATTTATAAAAGTAGCAAAATTAGAATTATGAAGTATCATCGAAAACAATGTTATGATGTGGCAGTCACCACTACATGAGGGATGGTATTAAAGGGTCATGGCATTAGGAAGGTTGAAGACCACTTCTCTAGAGGAAGACACAACTCCCGATAGAGTAAAAAGGCAGCAAAAGAGAGGCAGCCCCAAAAAAGATGGATTAGCAAAGTGGCTCCAACAATAAGTACAAGCAAAGAACCACTGTGAGGATAGCACAGGACTGGGCAGCATTTCATTATATTGTGCATAGAGTTGCTATGAGTCAAAACCCACTCAACGGCACCTACCAACAATAACTACAGGACTTGTACTTCTGACAATATAGTGTAGTTGATCTTAAGAGAAACTCCTCAGCTTAGTGCAGTGGTTCTCAACCTGTGGGTCGGGACCCCTTTGGAGGGTTGACTGACCCTTTCACAGGGGTGGCCCGATTCATAACTATAGCAAATTTACAGTGATGAAATAGCAACGGAAATAATTTTGTGGTTGGGGATTCACCCCTACATGAGGAACTGTGCGAAAGGTTCGTGACATTAGGGAGGTTGTGAACCACTGCCCAAGAGAAGGGCACAAATCTTGGTAGAGAAAAAAGGGCAGCAAACGAGGGACAGTCCCCAAAAATATGGATTAGCACAGTGTCTGCAACAATGAGCGCAAGCAAAAGAACAACTGTAAGGATGGCACAGGACAGGGCAGCATTTCATTATACTGTGCAAAGAGTTACTATGAGCCAAACCTACTAGACAGCCCCTAACAACAATGACAACAGGACTCGTGCATCTAACTATATGCTGAACTAGACCTTAAGAGAAAAATCTTAACCGTAGTGAATGAGGAGGGGAGTGCAGTTTGGAGACCCAAAGCCCATTTGTAGGCCACTGGAGATCCCTTTGCCAAGGGGTCTCAGGGAGGAGACGAGCCAGTCAGGTTGGGATGTAGCAATGATGAAAAATACAACATTCCCCTAGTTCCTAAATTCTCCCCCACCCCACTACCATGATGCCAATTCAAACTTACAAGTCTGGCTAGACCAGAGGATGTACACTGGTACAGATAGGACCTGGAAATACAAGGAATCCAGGGCGGATGATCCCTTCACGACCAGTGGTGTGAGTGGCAATACTGGGAGCTTGGAGGGAGGAAGAGTGGGTTGGAAAGGGGGAACCAATGACAAGGATCTACATATGACCTCCTCCTTTGGGTACGGACAACAGAAAATTGGGTGAAGGGAGACATTGGACAGGGCAAGATATGACAAAATAATGCCATAAATTATCAAGGGCTCATTAGGAAGAAGGGAGCAGGGAAGGAGGGCAAAAAAGCCACTGATGCCAGGGGCTTAAGTGGAGAGTAAATGTTTTGAGAATTATGAGGACAATGAATGTACAAATGTGCTTTACACAATTGATGTATGTATGGATCATGATAAGAGTTGTATGAGCCCCTAATAAAAACGATTAAACAAAAGAGAAACTCCTCTTAGTTTAGAATAGTGGTTCTCAGCCTATGGTCGGAAGACCCTTTTACAGGGCTGGCCCAATTAATAGCAGTAGCAAAATTACAGTTATGAAACAGCAACGAAATAATTTTATGATTGGGGACCACCACTACATTGGGAATTGTATGAAGGGGACATTGGAATAGGAAGGTTGAGAACCACTGTCCTAGAGGAAGACACAATGTTGGTACAGTAGAAGTGCAGCAAAATAGAGGCAGGCCCTAAAAGATTGATTAACACAGTGGCTGCAATAATGAAAGCAAGCAAAGAACCACTGTGAGGATGGCACAGGATGGGGCAGCTTTTCATTATATTGTGCATAGAGCTTCTATCAGTCAAAACCACCTCGATGGCACCTAACAACAAAAACAACAACAGGACTTGTGCTTCTCAAAATGTGCTGAACCATGTCTTAAAGGAAACATCTCTTGTTTAAAGCAGTGGTTCTCAAGCTCTGGGTTAAGAATCCTTTTGGGAGTTGAACGACCCTTTCACAAGGGTGGCCCATTCATACCAGTCACAAAATTAGAGTTATGAAGCAACAATAAAATTAATTATATGATTGGGCGGTCACCAATACATGAGGAACTCATCAAAGGTTTGTGGCATTAGGAAAGTGGAGATCCACTGCTCTAGAGAAAGACAGAAATCTTGGTACAGTAGAAGGGCAACAAATAAGAAGCAGCCCAAAGAAAGATGGATTAGCACAGTGGCTGCAACAATGAGCACAAGCAAAGAACCACTCTGAGGATGGCACAGGACGGGGCAGCATTTCATTATATTGTGCATAGAGATGCTATGAGCAAAAACCCACTCAATGGCACCTAACAATAATAACTACAAGACTTGTGCTTCTAACAACATGGTGAAGTAGACCTTCAGAGACACTCCTCAGTTTAGAGCAGCGGTTCTCAACCTGTGTTTCGCGACCCCTTTCAGGGGTGTTGAATGACCATTTTACAGGGGTGGCCCGATTCATAAATATAGCAAAATTACAGTTATGAAATAGCAACGAAAATAATTTCATGATTTGGCAGTCACCACTACGTGAGGAATGGTATGAAATGATCATGACATTAGGAAGGTTGAGGACGAGTGCCCTAGAGGAAGACACAACTCTTGGTAGAGTAGAAGGGTAGCAAAAGAGAGGCAGCCCCCCAAAAGATGGATTAGCACTGTGGTTCCAATAATAAGTACAAGCAAAGAACCACTGTTAGGATGTCACAGGACCAGGCAGTGTTTCATTATACTGTACACAGAGTTGCTATGACGCAAAACCCACTCGATGGCACCTAACAACAATAACTACAGGACTTGTGCTTCTAACAACATGGTGAAGTAGACCTTCAGAGACATTCCTCAGTTTAGAACAGCGGTTCTCAACCTGTGTTTCACCACCCCTTTGGCGGGTTGAATGACCCTTTCAGAGGGGTGGCCCGATCCATAACTATAGCAAAATTACAGTTATGAAATAGCAGCGAAAATACTTTTATGATTAGCGATTCACCAGTACATGAGGAACTGTATGAACGTGTCTTGGCATTAGGAAGGTTGTGAACCACTGCCCAAGATGAAGGCACAAATCTTGGTAGATGGCCGCCAGATATGTAGCTCACACCCGGAGCTGAGAGGGGATCGGTGAGTGGGAGATTTGGGGGCGGAGTAGGGGTATCAAATTTGTGTTTGATTCCCAAGACCACTCAGAGCCATCTCTCAGACCCAGAGGTGGACTCCCACCCATAGCCAGTGCTCCGTGCTGACACCCTTGGTCTCTGGTGCTGCGCTCCGTGCACCCACTCTGCAGGGACCCGTGCCACTGTGCAGCCAGGTGCATGGAGGAGGCTGCGCCCGCCTCAGCACTTCACACAAAACCACCAGTCAGTAACCTCCCCCTCCCCCTCAGGGTGCCCGGATCCGTGTGTGTGCTCCAACCACAAAACCACCCACCCCCTGCAGATTTGGGTCCCACCCTGGCACCCCTCACGGTCCAGTGGGCCAGCCCTTCTCCCTTCTCCTGGGAGGCGTGCGCCCGTTGCCACAACCAGGCGGAAGGCAGAGGCTGTGATCCTGCCTTAGTGCTCCATGCAAACTTCCGATCAGACCTGCCGCATGCTCAGAGGCCTCAGCCCAGAGGTGCCCACCCTGTCACTGTGCTCCTTGCAGATCCGCCAGCCAGCCCCCTCCTTGGCCTCCTCCCCCACCTACCCCATAATACACGCGCATGCCTGTGTGCGTGGGGGGGACACACACACATGAGTGCGCAGAGATTCCCATACTGCCACACCACTTCAGGCCTCCCAGGTAAAGGATCCAGGTCTGGTAGAACTTTCTACACCTGCGGTATAGGAACCCAAGCCTTTGGGGCTTTCTCAATGCATTCTCCCTTCTCACTGCTCACTCTGTCCCACCCTTTGGGCTACAAGCTGTGTATCTACATACCAGTCACAGGCTCCCCTCCCACCTGCCTACCTGAGGGAAGTGCCCCTAGCCATAAACAGATCACCCAATCCCCAACCCAGCCCCTACATATTCTCCCCTGCACTGGGGCCAATACTTTCTATCAGACCGCAGTGTGAACAGCTGCAAACAGCTCCTAACGGGACCAAAAGGTGACTGCAGCACAAACCATAGGCCAAGGCGATAAGGAATCCCCAGCAGGACAAAGGTGAAACACAAACCTGTGAGACAGTTGGATAAAGGCATCCAGCTGAAACACCAATAGCAACCTCCCAAAGAGAGAGCCCAGGGCTCTGATACACCCGGGGAAATGGCACCAATTTCCAACAAATCGACCAAAAAACAGCAAGCTCCTTCCACAGTTTCAACAATAAAAGAGAAACAAAATCCAATGCCAGAGGACCACCTGAACCTAACAGCAGTCATACAAAAGGCAGAGGCTGACCTCCCACAGAAAAATCTTCAGAATGCTGCTTGAATACAGAATACAGGACATGAGGGAAGCATTTCAGAAAAAAGATGAAATTATAAGAGGAAATAAAGGCCCTGCACTAAAAGGAAATACAGGAGTTAAAGGGTGAGATAACAAAAACTAATAGCAAACTCATGGACTTCGCCAAGAGAATGGAGGAGGCAGAGAACCGCACCAGTGATCTAGAGGAGAGATAAAGTCTAACAAGTCCATCAGAGAGGCTGAAGAAAACCTCAGAGCTATGTCTGACGCTGTGAGAAGGAACAACATTGGAATTATCAGCTTGCCGGAGGAATGCACATCAAGGAAACTAGCATCCAAAATAGTGATGGAATGCTTGTAGAAAAATTCCCATACTTAATGAATGAAAACCAGGCAACTTATCCATCCAGGAGGCCAAGAGAACACCAGCTAGACTGAATTCCTAGAAGAAGTCACCAAGACATATAGTTGTTAAGCTATCCAACTATGAAGGAAAGGAGAAAATATGAGAGCAGTTAGGGGAAAACGGGCAACCACATACAAAGGCAAGCAGATAAGAATATGCTTAGACCTGTCAGCAGACACTATGAAGAAGAGGAGACAGTGGAGCAGCATATTCCGAAAATTGTAGGAAAATAACACAAACCCAAGAAGACTCTATCTGTCCAAATTATCTATCAAAACTAATGGATAAGTGAGAGTCTTACCGAACAAGGAAAGCCTCAAAGAATATGCTAAAAGGAACCCAGCACTACAAAAGATCCTCACTGACCCAGTATGGGCAGAAGAACAACACTCACCAAGCACATACAAGAGACTGCCACACAGAACAACTCCACCCAGAGACCATCAAAAGGAAAACATCCCACAAGATAGAACTGGCTCAACGACGGAAAGAAGGCAAGAATGAACCACAAACACACATATGTACAATCCAAGGAAAAGAAAGGGAGGTAGGAAAACACCCAACACAAGAGAGATAAAATGACACCACAGGTTCCACAGATAGATGTAATAACCCTGAATATTAATGGTTTGATCTCTGGCCTTAAGAGACAGAGGATAATAGACTGGCTTGGAAAACACAAACTCTCGATCTGATGCCTACAGGAGACACATCTCAACATTACAGCTAAAAACAGGCTGAGAATCAAAGGCTGGAGACAATCATACTAGGCAAACTCTAATTCAAAAAAAGTGGGAGTTGCCATCCTGATCTCAGATAAAATTGACCTCAAAGTGCAAACCATAAAAAGAGATAAGGATGGACACTATATAATGCTCAAGGGAACATTACAGAAAGAACCAATAAGCATTCTAAACATTTACTTGCCAAACAAGCGTCCAGCAAAATACAGTGAACCCTCGTTTATCGCGGTTAATTGGTTCTAGACCCTACCGTGATAAATGAAATTCCGCGAAGTAGGATTCCTTATTTGTAAATCAAATATTTTCGTAGTTAGAGCATAGAGGACATGAAAAAACACCCTTTAGTCACCATTACACTTGTATTACCCAATTTATTAAACGAAAAAGGGAAAATACAGTAAAACATTTTGGACGTTACAATTATCATTTATTATTTATTATATTATTTATGGCATCTAGTTTACAGTATTACATAGTTCACATACAGTATTATTATACATAGTTCTTACAAATACTGTAATCAATAGCCTATGAAATGACTTAAGGATGTACTCTACAGGTGGGTCGCCATCTTCTTCCTCTGAAGGAGCGGGTGTAGGCAGTGGGTTTCTGGGTACACGTTTAAGAAACATTGTGATTGGCAGGTGCTGACGTTGTCTCTTCATTTCAGTGAAAAGGGTTTTGTAGGGTTCCATTGCCCCATCAAGTGCATTCCGGAACCGTAATGCACGATTCATTTCTGGATCCCATTCTTCAATCGTGTCCTGAACTTCTTTGATTGTTCTTACGATATGCGAGAGACGCTCCATTGTGAGGCCAACTAACTCCTCAAAATGCATCTGATACGTAGCTCCGATACGTAGCGATGCAGACAGAAGTGTGTACAGTATGAGCCAATCAGTGGCAGTAATGACAGAGCATGCGCTGTTACGCAAAAACCGCGATAGAGTGAAGCCGCGGAAGTCGAAGTGCGAAGTGGCGAGGGTTCACTGTATGTCAAGCAAATACTGCAAAAGATGAAAAAAGAAATCACAGCCTCAACAATTATAATAGGTAACTTCAATACACCACTCTCTGAGAAAGATATATCACTCGGAAAGAAGGAAAGAAAGATATATCACTCAACAAGGAGACTAAAGAGCTAAACACTTCAATTAGACAAGTTGACCTGATAGATGTCTACAGAGCTCTCCATCCAAACAAAAAAAGGAATTAATATTCTATTCAAGTCCACATGGTACATTTATGAAAATACACCACAAGCTAAGGCACAAGTCGAATCTACATAAATTCAAGCACATTGATATCATACATATGACCACTGTGCCATAAGATTGGAAATAAACAAAAGGAAGATAAAGAAATAAAGGGCAAACCACTGAAGAATGAATATCACTCTATTGCAAAAGGAGAGTGTACTGGCTCAGATCAGAGATGAAATTCGGAAATTTCTAGAAACCAACAAGAATGAAAACATGACATACCAAAACTTATGGGACACAGCAAAGGCAGTCATCAGAGGAAGTCTCATAGCATTACATGCACACATAAAGAAGGAGGAGAGGCTTATGATTGATACACTGGCACAAAATTTACAGCAACTAGAGCGGATTCAGCATGAAGATCCAACTAACAGAAAAAGAAAAGAAATATTAAGAATTAGATCTGAGATTCAGGAGAGAGAAAATAAGAAAACTATGGAAAAAAATCAATGCTGCTAAAAGTTGGTTCTTCGAATGGATAAATCGAATCAACAAACCTCTCATGAATTTGACCAAAGAAAGGAAGGAATAAATTTCAATAGCAAGGATGAGGGATGAAAGAGTGGATATTACAATGGGCCATAGTGAAATCAAAAGGATAATTACCAGTACTATGAAAGACTGTACTCCAATGAATTAAAAAACTTGGAAGACATGTATGAATTCTTAGAAAAACAATCCCTCCCTAGATTATCCCCAAGAACCTCAACAGACCCATATCAATAGAAGAAACAGACAAGGCTATCAAATAATTACCAACTAAGAGACTCCGGGACCAGATGGATTCACAGGTGAATTCTATCAAGTGTTCAGGGAAAAACTGATACCAAACTACACAAACTTTCCAGACCATAGAAAAAGATGGCAAACTCCCAAATTCCTTCTATGAAGTTGGTATAACTCTGATACCTAAACCAGGCAAGGATCCCACAAGAATTGAGAACTACAGACCAATTTCCCTAATGAATATCGATGCAAAAATCCTTAACAAAATACTAGCCAAGAGCATACAAAAATATATAAAACAAATAATTCACCATGCCCAAGTGGGATTCATACCAGGGATGCAGGGATGGCTCAACATTCAAAAAACCACTAATATTATCCGTCACATTGAAACTAAGAAATAGAAAACCACATGATAATATCAATAGATGCAGAAAAAGCATTCGACAACATCCAACACCAATTCATGCTTAAAACACTCAAGAAGATAGGACTGGAAAGAAAATTCCTCAATATAATACAAGTTGTATATGAAAAACCAACAGCCAATGTGGTTGTCAATGGAGAAAAGACGAGATCAATTCTTCTGAAAAAGGGGACTAGACAAGGATGTCCCTTGTTCCCGCTCCTATTTAACATCATGCTGGAAATCCTAGCTAACAATATAAGGCAAATAAAGGACATCAAAGCTATTCGTCTGGGGAAGGAAGAAGGGAAACTATCCTTATTCGCAGATATGATTTTATATATGGAAAATCCTAAAAGTTCCAGAAGAGGAGTACTGGAACCAATAGAGGAATATGGCAGAGTAGCAGGTTACAAGATCAACAAACAGAAGTCTATTGCACTACTGTACACATCAGACAAGGACACAGAAGAGGGGATCAAAGAGGGGGTACCCTTTACAATAGCCAAACACAAATTGAAATATCTAGGGATATACCTGACTCAAAAAACAAAAGATCTGTATGAGGAAAACTACAAAACGCTATTAGCAGAAACCAAGGATGACCTCAACAAATGGAAGGAGATCCCATGCTCATGGATTGGCAGACTCATTATTGTAAAGGTGTCGATTCTACCTAAGGCACTATATAAGTTCAATGCTATCACGATCCAAATTCCAGAAACTTTCTTCAAAGAGTTGGAAAAACAGATTACCAACTTCATATGGACAGGGAAGAAACTGAGAATTAGCAGAGAACTCATCAAGAAGAAAATTAAAGTGGGTGGGCTAGCATTATCTGACTTTAACACTTATTACACACCCACAGTGGTCAAAACAGCATGGTACTGCTATAACGATAGATATTCAGACTAATGGAAAAGAATTGAAAACCCAGAAATAAAATCATCAGCATACAGACAACTGATCTTTGATAAGGGCCCCAAACTATCAAATCAGAAGCAGATGCCCTCTTCAATTCACGGTGCTGGAAAAATGGATACATACCTGCAGAATAATGAAGCAAGACCTTTACCTCACTCCATGCACAAGAATAAACTCAAGGTGGATCACAGACCTTGAGGTCAAACCCCAAACTATTAGGGGCCATCAATGAGGGAATTGGGACAAACCTGAGAACCTTGGCACAGGGTTACATAGGCTATCGGAAATTGGGAAGGACACCAACACAGAGTAGGCACAAATTGACCAATGGGACATACTAAGGATAAAACACTTATGCACATCGAAAGAATTCACCAAGAAAGTAACAAGAGAGACTACAGAATGGGAAAACATCTTTAGCAATGACACATCAGAGGCCTTATTACTAAAATCTACAATACACTGCTAAACTACAACAAGGAAATACCAATTGTCCACTCAGGAGGTTGGCAAAGGACCTGAGCAGGAGTTTCTCAAGGGCAGGAATCCAAATGGCCAATAAATATATGACAAAATGTTCCAGATCTCTAGCCATAAGAGAAAGGCAAATTAAAACAACTATGAGATACCACCTAACACCCTCAAAGATTGCCCAATTTAAGTAATCAGAAAGTAACAAGTGTTGGAGGGGATGCGGAGAGATAGGAACTCTTGTCCACTGCTGGTGGACCTGTAGGTATGTACAACCATTGTGGAAATCAATTTGGCAATATCTAAAACAGTTGTAAATTGAGCTACCTTATGATCCAGCAATCCCACTACTGGGCATATACTCAGAAGAGACAAAAAACTAACCACAGGCAGACATCTGTGCTCCAATATTCATTGCGGCACAGTTAACAATTGCAAGGAGTTGGAAACAGCCCAAATTTCCATCAACAGACGAATGGGTTAAAAAACTCTGGTATATACATATAATGGAGTATTATGCATCCCTAAAGAGCAATGATGAACGCCTGAAGCACATGCCACATGGGAAGAACAGGAGGAAATTATGCTAAGTGAAGTAAGCCAAGCACAAAAGAATAAGTACTACATGAGTCCGCTGAGGTAAGCTAAAAAAAATTCAAAAGGGGCATAGGGAAGAAGATGCTGTATACATACGTCCCTGGGGTGAGGCCCAGGTAATATGGCAGGGGCCAGTCTAAACTCAGGGATACATATGGGATACATATGGTAGCCCATTAAAAGGGAGGATAGAAAAAGGTATGGGTAGCTGGGAGAACAGGGCACTAACCCACACAGGGGGAAGGTGTTGATTGTGTTTCCACGGGGAAAGAGACCATACTTCAACCCGGAACTCCAAGACAAGAACACAACACACTGACAGGAAGCAGGGAACCGATAGAGAGGCCTGAGGGGCCGGCCCCATTACCAACTAAGTGTACAGCACCACCCTCTCCCCAAGAAGAATTCACTTCAGAGGACAGCACTGATGCTACAGCTCAAGAAGAGGGGAAGAAGGACTGGTCTGGTCAGAGCACACAGGAGCCAACGAGGGGGAATGGGGGCGGCGGGGGGAGGGGGGGGCGGGGAGAGTGAAGCACATCCTAACTCACCAAGCCCTGAGGACAATGTTCCTGCTCAGAACAGCAATGCACAGAGATGACCACAGGGCCGGCCCCACCATGGGACACAGCATTCCTCATTGACCCAAAGCACCACTGGGGACAACACTAGAGACACGGTGGGAATTGTGCCCACCATGAGCTCACCACACAGAAGCCGCCTCTGGGGGTACGCAGCAGAGCAGCAGGGGAAGCAGAGCAATGAAGTTCCCAGGGATAGAGACAGTGCCAGGGCATGGCACCCCATCAGACTTGACTGGAAAGCAC
>NW_022103937.1:104939-108868 GCF_000313985.2 Echinops telfairi
GTGAAGGAAAACAAACAGACCCTGAACTATTCATACATTTATGTGTGTATGCTTGTGTGTTGTTGTTGTTGTAGCTATTGTTTTACTTTCTGCTGTTGCTTCATGGTACTCAGGCTTGTGATAGTAGATAGCATGTTTACCTGGAAGGGATAGGCAGAATAAACAAGCCAGAAGAGAGAACAATGGGATGACAGTTCCGGGGGGATATGAGGGTAGGGGAGATGAGGGAAAGGATTAGGGTGTTAACAAGCCCAGGGACAAGTGAATAACAAGTAATCCAAAATCAGTGTCAAGCGGGGTGTGGGAGATCTGGCAGGGCAGAATCAAGAGCAATGTAACTGAGAGGAATTCCTAAAACCCAAATGAAGGCAGAACATGATAGTGAGACAAGAGGATAGTACAAAGGAACAGAGGAAAGAACTAGGAGACAAAGGATAGTTACAGAAATTTAAATACAGGCATATAAAGATGTAAATATATTTATATACGACAAGGGGGACATAGATCTACGTACATATATTGATAGATTTAGTTTTGAGGAAACAGATGGACAGTGGGTCCCTGTTCAAGTACTCCCTCAACACAAGAACACTTTATTCTAACAATTCGGTACTCTGAGATGCTCACCTGCCTGGCAGGATCGCTGATGACAATGGGTGCACAAGCAAATGTGGTGAAGAAAGCTGATGGTGCCCGACTACCAAAAGATATAGCCCCTGAAGTCGCTGAAAACAATGGGTGCACAAGCAAATGTGGTGAAGAAACCTTTAGTGCCCAGGTACCAAATGATATAGCACCTGAAGTCTTAAAGACCTGAAGATAAACAAGGAGCCATCTAGCTGAGAGACAACAAAACCCACATGGAAGAAGCACACCGGCCTATCCTGATCTGATCACTGAGGACAAATTGGGTGCATAAGCAAAAGTTGTGAAGAAAGCTTATGGTGCCTGGCTATCAAATGATATAGCATCTGCGGTCTTAAAGGCTTGAAGACAATCAGGTGGCCATCTAGCTAAGAAACAACAAAGCCCACACGGAAGAAGCACACCAGTCTACCCCAACACGAATGCTGAAGACAAAGCAGGTGCATAGGCAAATGCGGTGAAAAAAGCTGATGGTGCTCAGTTGTCAAAATATATAGCATCTGAATTCCTATAGGCTGGAATATAAACAAAGGGCCTTCTAACTGAGATACAACAAAGCCCATGGAAATTGCACACCACCCTGTGAAATGACAAGGCGTCCGAGGGATCAGGTATCAGGCATCAAAGACACCCCCCCACCAAAAAATCATAGCACTGTGAATGAGGGGGACTGCAGAGTGGGGACCCAGGGCCCATCTGGGGGAAATTGGACAGTCCCTTGCAGAAGGGCTGGGGGAAGTGACGAGCCATTCAGAGTGCAGTATAGCAACGATGAAACATACAATTTTCCTCTAGTTCTTAAATGCTTCCTCCCCCCGACTACCATGATCCCAATTCTACCTTACATATCCGGTTGGACCAGAGGATGTACACTGGCACAGATAGGAATCCATGACAGATGAATACCTCAGGATCAGTGGTGAGAGTGGCAAAATCGTGATGGTGGAGGGAGAGTGAGGGAGAAATTGGGAACAGATGACAAGGTCTACATATAACTTCCTCCGTGGGGTACGGACAGTGGTGAACTGCCTGAGGGAGACGTCGGATGGTGTAAGATATGATAAAATAATAATTATATATAAATTATCAAGGGTTCAGGGGGAGGAGGGAAGGGGGAGTAGGGAGGGAGGGGAAATATGAGGAGTTGATACCAAGGGCTTAAGTAGAAAGCAGGTGTTTTGAGAATGATGAGGGCAACATATGTACGAATGTGCTGGACACATCACAATCCGTGATGTATATACGGATTGTGAAGAGTTGTATGAGCCCCTAATAAAATGATTTTAAAAAATAGCAGTGAAAATAATTGGATGGTTGGGGATTCACCACTAGGAGAGGAATTGTACTTAAGGGTCGTAGAATTAGGAAGATTGTGAACCACTGCCCAGGAGGAAGACACATATCTTGGTACAGTAGAAGGGCAACAAAAGAGAGGCAGACCCCAAAGATGGATTATCACAGTGGCTGCCACAATGAACGTAAGCAAAAACCACTGTGAGAATGGGGCAGCATTTCATTATATTGTGCATAGAGTTGCTATGAGCCAAACCCACTTGAAGGACCCTAACAACAATAACAACAGGACTGGTGCGTCTAACAATATGCTGAACTAGACCTTAAGATAAACTCCTCTTAGTTTAGAGCAGCGGTTTTCAACCTGTGAGTCATGATCACTTTGGGGGGTCAAACTACCCTTTCACAGGCCTGGCCTGATTCATAACAGTAGCATATTACAGTTATGAAATAACGGTAATAATGTTATGATTTGGGGACCACCACTACATTGGGAACTGTATGAAAGGGACATGGGAATAGGAAGGTTGAGAATCACTGCCCTAGAGGAAGATACAAATGTTGGTACAGTAGAACGGCAGCAAAATAGAGGCAGCCCCTACAATATTGATTAGCACAGTGGCTTCAACAATGAGCGCAAGCAAAGAACCACTGTGAGGATGGCACAGGACGGGGCAGCGTTTCATTATATTGTGCATAGAGTTGCCATGAGTCAAAAACCACTCAATGGCACCAAACAACAACAACAAAAACACTTATGGTTCTCAAAATGTGCTGAACCACATCTTAAAAGAAATACCTCTTCGTTTAGAGCAGCGGTTCTCAACCTGTGGGTCTCGACACTCCCCCCTTTTGTGGGTCGAACGACGCATTCACAGGGGTGGCCCGTTCATATCAGTAGCAAAATTAGAGTTATGAAGTAGCAACAAAATTAATTTTATGATTGGGCAGTCACCACTATATGAGGAACGGTATGAACGGGTCTTGGCATTAGGAAGTTTGAGGACAAGTGCCCAAGAGGAAGACACAATTCTTGGTAGAGTAGAAGGGTAGCAAATGAGAGGCAGCTCCCCCCAAAAGAGGGCTATCACAGTGGCTCCAGCAATAAGTATAAGCCAAGAAAAACTGTGAGGATGTCACAGGAACAGGCAGCAATTAATTATATTGTGAATATTGTTGCTATGACCCCAAACCCAAAGGATGGCACCTAGCAACAATTACTACAATACATGTGCTTCTAACAACATGGTGAAGTAGAGCTTAAGAGAAACTCCTTAACTCAGTGGCAGTGTTTCATTATATTGTGCATAGAGTTGCTATGAGCCAAACCCACTCGAAGGCCCCTAACTAAAATAACAAGAGGATTCGTGCGTCTAACAATACACTGAACTAGACCTTAAAAGAAACTCCTCTTAGTTTAGATCAGCGGTTCTCAACCTGTGAGCCATGACCAATTTGGGGTCCAGCGACCCTTTCATAGGGGTGGCCCGATTCATAACAGTAGTAAAATTGGAGTTTTGAAGTAGCAACGGAAATAAATTTATGGTTTGGCAGTCGACTATACATGAGGAACGATAGGAAAGGTTCATAGCATTAGGAAGGTTGAGTACCACTGCCCTAGAGGAAGACAGAACTCTTGGTAGAGTAGAAGGACAGCAAAAGAGAGGCAGCCCCTAAAAAGATGGATTAGCACAGTGGCTCCAACAATAAATACAAGCAAAGAACCACTGTGAGAATGGCACAGGATTGGGCAGTGTTTCATTATATTGTGCATAGAGTTTCTATGAGCCAAAACCCACTTGATGGCACCTAACAACAATAATTACAGGACTTGTGCTTCTAAAAATATGGTGAACTGGATCTTTTTTTAAAAATCATTTTATTAGAGTCTTATACAACTCTTATCACAATCCATACACACATCAATTGTGTAAAGCACATTTGTACAATCATTGCCCTCATCATTCTCAAAACATTTCCTCTCCACTTAA
>NW_022103937.1:110841-116120 GCF_000313985.2 Echinops telfairi
TCGTGACCGCTTTGGAGAGTTGAATGACCCTTTCACAGGGGTGGCCCGATACATAACTATAGCAAATTTACAGTTATGAAATAGCGACGAAAATAATTTTATGTTTGGGGATTCACCACTACATGAGGAACTGTATGAAAGGGTCTTGCCATTAGATAGGTTGTGAACCACTGCACAAGAGGAAGACTAATCTTGGTAGAGTAGAAGGGCAGTAAACGAGAGGCAGCCCCCAAAAGATGGATTAGCACAGTGGTTGCAACAATGACGCAAGTAAAAGAACCACTGTTAGGATGGCACACGACCGGGAAGCATTTAATTATATTATGCATAGAGTTGCAATGAGCCAAACCCACTTGACGGAACCTAACAACAATAACATCAGGACTCGTGCGTCTAACAATATGCTGAACTAGACCTTAAGAGAAAATCCTCTTAGTTTATAACAGTGGTTCTCAAACTGTGAGCTGTAACCAATTTGGGGATCCAGCGGCCTTTTCAAAGGGGTGGCCTGATTCATAACAGTAGCTCATAGCAGTTGCTATGAGTTAAAAACCACTCGACGGCAACTAACAACAACAACAGGACTTGTGGTTCTCAAAATGTGCTGACCCATGTCTTAAAAGAAACACCTCTCCTTTTAGAGAACCATTTGGGGGTCGAACGACCCATTCAAAGGAGTGGCCCATTCATACCAGTAGCAAAATTAGAGTTATGAAGTAGCAACAAAATTAATTTTATGATTGGGCGGTCACCCCTACATGAGGAATGGTATCAAAGGGTTGTGGCACTAGGAAGGTTGAGAACCACTGCGCTAGGAGAAGACATAAATCTTGGTACAGTACAAGGGCATCAAACAAGAGGCAGCCACCAGAAAGATGGATTAGCACCATGGCTGCAACAATGAGCTCAAGCAAAGAACGACTGTGAGGATGGCACAAGACAGGGCAGCGTTTTCATTATATTGTGCATAGAGGTGCTATAAGCAAAGACCCACTCGACGGCACTTAACAACAATAACAATAGGACGTGTGCTTCTAACAATATGCTGAAGAAGACCTTAAGGGAAACTCCTCATAGTTTAGAGCACTGGTTCTCAACGAGTGGGTCGCAACCCCTTTCAGGGTTGTCAAATGACCCTTTACATGGGTGGCCTGATTCATAACTAAAGCAAAATTACAGTTATGAAATAGGAACAAAAATAATTTTATGATTTGAGATTCACCACTCATTAGGGACTGTATGACAGGGGTGTGGCATTAAGAAGGTTGAGAACCAGTGCCCTAGAAGAAGACACAAATCTTGGTACAGTAGAAGGGCAGCAAACGAGGGGCAGCTCCCAACAAGACGGAATAGCACAGTTGCTGCAACAGTGAAGGCAAGCCAAAGAACCACTGTCAGGATGGCACAGGAAGGGGCAACGTTTCGTTATATTGTGCATTGAGTTGCTATGAGCCAAAACCCACTCGACAGCACATAACAACAATAGCAACAGCACTTGTGGGTCTAACAATATACTGAAGAAGACCTTAAGAGCAACTACTCTGTTCCAAGCAGCAATTCTCAAACTGTGGGTAATGACAAATGTGTGTGTGTGTGTGTGGGGGGGTGTCGAAAGACCCTTTCATATGGGTGGCCAGATTTATAACAGTAGCAAAATTACATTTATGAAGTAGCAACGTAAATAATTTTATGGTTGGGGATTCAACAACACATGAAGAAATATATGAAAGGTTCGCGGCATTAGGAAGTTTGAAAATCACTGCCCTAGGAGCAGACACAAATCTTGATACAGTTGAAGGGAAGTAAAATAGAGTCAGCCCTCCAAAAGATGAAATAGCACAGTGGCTCCAACAATGAGTGCTAGCCAAAGAATCAATGTGCGGATTGCCCAAAACAGGGCAGCATTTCATTTTATTGTGCATAGAGTTGCTATGAGTCAAACAAACCCAGTTGACAGCACCTAACAAACAAACAACAGGACTTGTGCTTCTGACAATGTGCTGAAGTAGACCTTAAGAGAAACTCCTATTAGTTTAGAGTAGCGGTTCTTAACCTATGGACCACAAGCCATTTGGGGGGACGAATGATCCTTTCACAGTGGTGACCCATTTAAAGCAGTAGCAAAATTAGAGAAATGAAGTAGCAACAAAAAAATTTTATGATTTGGCAGTCACCACTACATGAGGAACGGTAGGAAACGTTCGTGGCATTAGGAAGGTTGAGTACTACTGCCCTAGAGGAAGACACAACTCTTAGTAGAGAAAAAGGGCCGCAAAAGAGAGGCAGCCCCCAAAAAGATGGATTACCACAGTGGCTCCAACAAGTACAAACAAAGAACCACTGTGAGGATGGCACAGGACTGGGCAGCATTTCATTATATTGTGCATAGAGTTGCTATGAGCCAAAACCCACTCGACAGCAACTAACGACAATAACTTTAGGACTTGTGCTTCTAATAATATGGTGAAGTAGACCTTAGAGAAACTCCTCAGTTTAGAGCAGTGCGCCTCAACACTGGGTCACGATCCCTTTGGAGGGTTCAATGACCCTTTCACAGGGGTGGCCCTATTCATAACTAAAGCAAAATTACAGTTATGAAATAGCAAGGAAAATAATTTTATGGTTGGGGATTCACCACTACATGAGGAACTGTATGAAAGGGTCGTGCCATTAGGAACTTTGTGAACCTCTCCCCAAGAGGAAGGCACAAGTCTTGTTATAGCAGAAGGGCAGCAAACGAGAGACAACCCCCCAAAGACTGATTAGCACAGTGGCTGCAACAATGAGTGCAAGCAAAAGAATCACTGTGGTAATGGCACAGGACGGGGCAGCATTTCATTATATTATGCATAGAGTTGCTATGAGCCAAACCCACTTGAGGGCTGCTAACAACAATAACAACAGGACTCTTGCGTCTAACAATATGCTGAACTAAACCTTAAGAGAAACTCCTCTTAGTTTAGAGCAGCGGTTCTCAACCTGTGAGTCATTACCACTTTGGGTGGTCGAACAACCCTTTCACAGGGGTGGCCAAATTCATAACAGTATCAAAATTACAGTTATCAAACATAAATGTAAATAATTTTATGATTTGGGCTCCACCAATACATAGGGAACTGTATGAAAGTGATGTGGAAATAGGAAGATTGAGAACCAGTGTCCTACAGGAAGACAAAAATGTTGGTACAGTAGAAGGGCAGCAAAATAGAGGCAGCCCCTACAAGATTGATTAGCACAGGGGCTGCAACAATGAGCGCAAAGAACCACTTTGCTGATGGCCCAGGACGGGTCAGCGTTACATTATATTGTGCATACAGTTGCTTTGAGTCAAAAACCACTCGATGGCACCCAACAACAGGACTTGTGTTTCTCAAAATGTGCTGAACCACATCTTAAAAGAAACACCTCTTCGTTTAGAGCAGCAGTTCTCAACCTCTGTGTCACCAACCATTTTGGGCGTCAAACGACCCTTTCACAGGGGTGGCCCGTTCACAACAGTAGCAAAATTAGAGTTATGAAGTAGCAATGAAATTAATTTTATGACTGGGCCATCAACACTACATGAGGAACTTTATGAACGGGTCGTGGCATTAGGATAGTTGAAAACCAATGCCCTAGAAGAAAACACAAATCTTAATATAGTTGAAGGGCATCAAAATAGAATCAGCCCCCCAAATAATGGAATAGCATAGTGGCTGCAACAATGATTGCAAGCCAGAGAAATACTGTGAGGTTGGCAAAAGACGGGGCAGTGTTTCATAATAATGTGTGTACAGTTGCTATGAGTCAAACTGAGTCGACAGCACCTAACATAAAAACGCCATGACTTCTGCTTCTGGCAATGTGCTGAAGTAGGCCTCAAGAGAAACTCCTATTAATTTAGAGTAGCGATTCTCAACCTCCAGACCACGAGCCCTTTGAGGGGATGAACGACCCCTTCACAGCGGTGTCCCGTTTATAACAGCAGCAAAATTAGAGGTATGAAATAGCAACGAAAATAATTTTGTGAATTGGGAGTCACCACTACATGAGGAATGGTATGAAAGGGCCGTGGCATTAGGAAACTTGAGGAGCACTACCCTACAGGAAGGCACAACTCTTGGTATAGTAGAAGGGCAGCAAATGAGAGGCAGCCTCTCAAAAGATGGTTGTCACAGTGGCTCCAACAATAAGTATAAGCAAAGAACCGCTATGAGGATTGCACAGGACCGGGCAGTGTTTCATTATATTGTGCATAGAGTTGCTAAGAGCCAGAACCCACACGACGGCAACTAATAACAATAACTACAGGACTTGTTCTTCTAACAATATGGTGAAGTAGATCTTAAAAGAAACTCCTAAGTTTAGCGCAGCAGTTCTCCACCTGAGGCCGCGACCACTTTGGAGGGTTGAATGAACATTTCAAAGGGGTGGCCTGATTCATAACTATAGCAAAATTACAGTTATGAAATAGCAATGGAAAATATTTTATGGTTGGGGATTCACCACTACATGAGGAACTGTATGAAGGGGCCGTGCCATTAGGAAGGTTGTGAACCAATGCCCAAGAGGAAGATACAAATCTTGGTACAGTAGAAGGGAAACAAAAGAGAGGCAGGCCCCAAAAAAGATGGATTAGCAAAGTGTCTGCAACAATGAGCGCAAGCCAAAGAACCCTGTGAGGATGGCCGAGGATGGGGCAGAGTTTCATTTTATTGTGCATAGAGTTGCTGTGAGCCAAACCTACTGGATGGCCCCTAACAACAATAACAAGAGAATTTGTGCTTCTATCAATATACTGAACTAGAACTTAAGAGAAACTCATCTTAGTTCACAGCAGCGGTTCTCAACCTGTGAGGCGTGACCACTTTGGAGGGGTGGCTCGATTAATAGCGGTAGCAAAACTAAAGGTATGAAGTAGCAATGAAAATAATTTTATGGCTGGCTGGTCACCACTACATGAGGAAATGTATGAAAGGGCCGTGGCATTAGGAAGGTTGAGAACAACTGCCCTAGAGAAAGACAGATAACTGTGTAAAGTAGAAAGGCAGCAAAAGAGGCAGCCGCAACAAAATGGATTAACACAGTGCCTGCAAAAATGAGCTCAAGCAAATGAATCATTGTGAGGACAGCACAAGAGGGGGCAGTCTTTCATTATATTTGGCATAGTGTTGCTATGAGTCAAAACCTACATGACAGCATCTAACAACAATAACAACAGGATTGTGCTTCTAACAATAATGCTGAAGAAACATTAAGAGAAACTCCTATTAGTTTAGAGCAGCGGTTCTCAACCTGTG
>NW_022103937.1:116395-119781 GCF_000313985.2 Echinops telfairi
ATGAGCGCAAGCAAATGAACCACTGTGAGGATGGCAAAGGAGGGGCCAGCCTTTCATTTTATTGGGCATAGAGTTGCTATGAATCAAAACCGAGACGACATCAGCTAACAACAGGATTGCGCTTTTAACAATATGCTGAACTAGACATTAAGAGAAACCCCTCTTAATTTAGAACAGCGGTTCTGAACCTGCGAGTCATGACCACTTTGGGTGGTCGAACGACCATTTCACAGGCGTGGCCAGTTCATTAAAGTAGCAAAATTACAGGTATGAAATAGCAACAGGAATGATTTTATGATTGGGGCTCCACCAATTCATTGTGAACTGTATGAAAGGGACGTTGGACTAGGAAGGTTGAGAACCAATGTCTTGGAGGAAGACACAAATATTGGTATAGTAGAAGGGCAGCAAAAGAGAAGCAGCACCAACAAGATGGATTAGCACAATGGCTGCAACAATGAGTGCAAGCAAATGAACCGCTGTGCTGATGGCACAGGAGGGTCCAGCCTTTCCTTATATTGGGCATAGATTTGCTATGAGTCAAAACCAACATGGCAGCAGCTAGCAACAACAACAACAACAGGATTGTGCTTCTAACAATAGGCTGAAGAAGACGTTAAGAGAAACTCATTAATTTAGAGCAGCGGTGCTCAACATTTGGGTCACAAACTCTTTGGAGGGGTCGAACGACCCTTTAACAGGGGTGGCCCGATATATAACAGTAAAAAATTACCGTTGTGAAACAGCAATGAAAATAATTTTATGATTGTGGGATCACCACTACATGGGGAATGGTATGAAAGGGTCATGGCATTATGAACTTGAGAAGCACTGCCCTAGAGGAAGAAAGAAATCTTGGTAGAGCAGAAGGGCAGCATCTGAGAGGCAGTCCCCAAAATGATGGATAAACACAGTGGCTTCAACAATGAGCGCAAGCAAAGAACCACTGTGTGGAAGGCAAAGGATGAAGCAGTGTTTCATTATATGTTGCATAAATTTGCTATGAGCCAATCCCACTGGACAGCCCATGAGATAGTTTATTGTGCCAGCCTGGCCGATAAATACAAGTGGGATTAACTGAAGGGCGGAGAGATAAATGGCTCGATGAGCCTTGCCTTTCTTGTCTCTTGCTCTTTGATCATCGGACCAGTGTGCATCTGCCTTGCTTGTTCTGTGCCTCAATATAAAGGCTACACTACCTGTGGGACGCCTAGCCTGTGGACTGTGTCGCTGTAAGTTGCAGTCCCTTTAAGACATCTCTGGAGCTGGGGACTGGCGGTTGGGACTGGAGGTTGGTTGACAGTTGGTGATCTGCCTTGAGGTTGGCTGCTGTGCTGAGATAGCCTAGCTCTCTCTATAAATAGAGGAAGATCTGGCAGCAGACTAGACTTGAAGGACTGCTAGTCTCTCACAACTCTCTCATACAGGAGTGAGTTGCACTGAGCCATCTATACTGCTTTGTAATTTAACTGTTCATTTCTTGTATTATATATCTATCTGTATATAATTTAACAGTTCATTTCTTGTGTTATATATGTAATTATCTTTATAAATAAACATATAAAATTATAAGCAATCTGGTTTTATCTCTCTAGAGAACACTGTCTAACACAGCCCCTAACAACAATAACAACAGTACTCTTGCACCTACCAATATGCTGAACTAGACCTTAAGATAAACTCTTCTTAGTTTAGAGCAGCAGTTCTCAACCTGTGAGTCATGACCACTTTGGGTGATGGGACCACCCTTTTACAGGGGTGGCCCAATTCAAAACAGGAGCAAAATTACAGTTATGAATTAGCAAAGGAAATAATTTTATGATTGGAGCTCCCCCAACACATTGGGAACTGTATGGAAGGGACATGGGAATAGGAAGGTTGAGGACCACTGCCCCAGAGGAAGACACAACGCTTGGTAGAGTAGAAGGGCAGCAAATTAGAGGTAGTCCCCCCCCAAAAAATGGTTCTCACTGTGCCTCCAACAATAAGTACAAACAAAGAACCACTGTGAGGATGGCACAGGACCAGGAAGTGTTTCAATATATTGTGCATAGAGTTGCTATGAACCAAAACCCACTGGATGGCACCGAACAATGACAACTACAGGATTTTTGCTTCTAACAATATAGTGAAGTAGATATTAAGAGAAACTCCTCAGTTTAGAGCAGGGGTTCTCAACCTGTGGGTCATGACCCCATTGGAGGGTTGAAAGACCCTTTCACAGGTGTGGTCCATTCATAACTATAGCAAAATTACAGTTATGAAATAGCAGTGAAAATAATTGTATGGTTGGGGATTCACCACTAAATGAGGAACTGTTTGAAAGATCCATGGCATTAGGAAGGTTGAAAACCACTCCCCTAGAAGACACACATCTTGATACAGTTGAAGGGCAGAAAAACAGAGTCAGACCCAAAAAAGACGGAATAGCACAGTGGCTGCTACAATGAGTGCAAGCCAAAAAAAAAAAACTGTGAGAATGGCACAAGACGGGCTACATTTCATTATATTGTCCATAGGGCTGCTATGAGTCATACCCACTTGATAGCACCTAACAAAAAACAACGGGACTTGTGCTTTGGACAATGTGCTGAAGGAGACCTTAAAAGAAACTCCTATTAGTTTAGGGCAGCGGTTCTCAACCTGTGAGCCATGAGCGCTTTGGGGGGATGAATGACCCTTTCACAGTGGTGGCCCATTTATAACAGTAGCAAAATTAGAGGTATGAAGTAGCAACGAAAATAATTTTATGATTTGGCAGTCACCACTACATGAGGAATGGTATGAAAAGGTCATGGTATAAGGAATGTTGAGGACCACTGTCACAGAGGAAGACACAAATCTTGGTAGAATAGAATGACAGCAAATGAGAGGCAGTCCGCCCCACCCCCAAAAAAATGGTTATTACTGTGGCTACAATAATAAGTCCAAACAAAGAACCACTGTGAGAATGGCACAGGAACGGGCAGCATTTCATTATATTGTGCATAGAGTTACTATGAGCCAAAAACCACTGGACGGCACCTAACAACAATAACTACAGGACTTGTGCTTCTAAGAATATGGTGAAGTAGATCTTAAGAGAACATCCTCAGTTTAGAGCAGCGGTTCTCAACCTGTGTTTCGCAACCCCTTTGGAGGGTTGAATGATCCTTTCACAGATGTGGCCCAATTCATAACTATAACAAAATTACAGTTATGAAATACCAATGAAAATAATTTTTTAAAAATCATTTTATTAGGGGCTCATACAACTCTTATCACAATCCATACACACATCAATTGTGTAAAGCACATTTGTACATTCATTGTCCTCATCATTCTCAAAACACTTTCTCTCCACTTAAACCCCCGGTATTAGGTCCTTATTTTTCCCCTCCCTCCCC
>NW_022103937.1:119881-121904 GCF_000313985.2 Echinops telfairi
CCAGGGAGGAGGTCACATATAGTTCCTTGTAATCGGTTCCCTCTTTCCTACCCACTCTCCCTCTACCCTCCCTGTTTCATTTTTATGGTTAGGGGTTCACCAATACATGAGGAATGTATGAAAGGTTCGTGGCATTAAGAAGGTTGAAAACCACTGCCCAACAAGAAGGCACAAATCTTGATACAGTTGAGGGCTGGAAAATAGAGTTAGACCCCAAAAAGATGGAATAGCACAGCTGCTGCTACAATGAGCGCAAGCCAAATAAACACTGCGAGGATGGCACAAGACACAATAGCATTTCATTATATGTAGTTGCTATGAGTTAAACCCACTCCACAGCACCTAACAAAAAAGCAACAGGACTTGTGCTTCTGGCAATATGCTGAAGTAGATCTTAAGAGAAACTCATATTAGTTTTGAGCAGTGGTTCTCAATCTGTAGACCACGAGTCCTATGAGGGGACAAACAACACTTTCACAGCGGTGGCCCGTTTATAACACTAGCAAAATTAAAGTTATGAAGTAGCAATTAAAATAATTTTATTATTTGGCAGTCACCACTACATGTGGAACAGTATGAAAGGGCCATGGCATTAGGAAGGTTGAGAACCAGTGCTCTAGAGGAAGACACAACTCTTGGTACAGTAGAAGGGCAACAAAAGAGAGCCAGACCCCAAAAAGATACATTAGCACAGAGCCTGCGACAATGAGCACAAGCAAAAGAACACTGTGAGGATGGCAGAGGATGGGGCAGCATTTCATTATATTGTGCATAGAGTTTCTATGAGCTAAACCCACTTGACGGCACCTAACAACAATAACTACAGGACTTGTGCTCTAAAAATATGGTGAAGTGAAACTCCTCAGTTTAGAGCACCGGTTCTCAACCTGTGAGTCATGAACGGTTTGGAGGTTTGAATGACCCTTTCACAGGGGTGGCCTGATTTATAACTATAACAAACTACAATTATGAACAGCAACAAAAATAATTTGATGATTGGGGAGTCTCGATGTGATGAACTTTATGAAAGGGTTGTGGCATTAGGAAAGTTGTGAACCACTGCCCAAGAGGAAAACACAAATCTTGGTACAGTAGAAGGGCAACAAAAGAGACGCAGATCCCCAAAAGATGGATTAGGCCAGTGATGCAACAATAAGTGCAAGCAAAAGAACCACTGTGAGAATGGCAGAGGATGGGGCAGCATTTCATTATATTGTGCATGGAGTTGCTATGAGCCAAACCCACTCGACGGCCCCTAAGAACAATAACAAGAGGATTCGTGCATCTAAAAATATACTGAACTAGACCTTAAGAGAAACTTCCTCTTAATTTACAGCAGTGGTTCTCAACCTGAGAGCCCTGACCACTCTGGGAATCGAGCGACCCTTTCACAGGGATTGCCCGATTCATAACAGTAGCAAAATTAGTGTTATGAAATAGCAATGAAAAAAATTTTCAGATATGGCAGTCACCACTACATGAGGAATGGAATGAAAGGGTCATGGCATTAGGAAGTTTGAGAACCACTGCACTACAGGAAGACAAAACTCTTGGTAGAGTAGAAGGGCAGCAAAAGAGAGGCAGCCCACAAAAAGATGGATTAGCACAGTGGTTCCAACAATAAGTACAAGCAAAGAACCACTTGCGAATGGCACAGGACGGGCAGCATTTCATTATATTGTGCATAGAGTTGCTATGAGTCAAAAATCACTCGACAGCACCAAAGAACAACAGGACTTGGAGTTCTCAAAATGTGCTGAAACAAGTCTTAAAAGAAACACTTCTTGGTTTAGAGCAGCGGTTCTCAACCTCCGGGTCAAGAACCCTATCGGGGGATGAACGACACATTCACATGGGTGTCCCATTCATACCAGTAGCAAAATTAGAGTTATGAAGTAGCAATGAAATTAATTTTATGATTCGGCCGTCACCACTACTAGAGGAATGGTATCAA
This sequence comes from Echinops telfairi, assembly GCF_000313985.2. Taxonomy (NCBI): domain Eukaryota; kingdom Metazoa; phylum Chordata; class Mammalia; order Afrosoricida; family Tenrecidae; genus Echinops; species Echinops telfairi. The sequence goes on from NW_022103937.1 coordinate 121,836, forward strand.
AGGGTTGTGGCATTAGGAAGGTTGAAAACCACTGCCCTAGACAAAGACATAAATCTTGGTAGAGTAGAA
>NW_022103937.1:123980-131666 GCF_000313985.2 Echinops telfairi
AAAATATTTGATTTACAAATAAGGAATCCTACTTCGCGGAATTTCATTTATCACGGTAGGGTCTAGAACCGATTAACAGCGATAAACGAGGGTTCACTGTATTGTGCATAGAGTTGATATAAACCAAGCCCACTCGACGGCACCTATTGATAATTACAACAGGACTTGTGATTCTAACAATATGCTTAAGAAGACCTTAAAAGAAACTCCTCATAGTTTAGAGCAGTGGTTATCAACCTGTGGGTCTCTACCCCTTTTGGGGGTCAAACAACCCTTTCACAGGGGTCACCCTATTCATAACAGTTGCAAAATAACAGTTATGAAGTAGCAACGAATACAATTTTATCATTGGGTGATCACCACAACATGAGGAACTGTATGGAAGGGTTTTGGCATTAGGAAGGCTGAGAACCACTGCCTTAGAGGAAGACACAAATCTTGGTAAGGTACAAGGGCAGCAAAAGTAACGCAGCCCCCACAAAGATGTATTAGCACAGTGGCTGCAACAATGAGCTCAAGCAAAAGAAATACTGTGAGGATGGCAGAGGACAGGGCAGCGTTTCATTATATTGTGCATAGAATTGCTATGAGCCAAAGTCATAACAGCACCTATCAACAATTACAACAGAACTTGTGCTTCTAACAATATGCTGAAGAAGAACTTAGGAGCAACTCCTCTTTGTTTAGAGCAGCAGTTCTCAAACGGTGGGTCTTGACCACGTTGGGGGGGGTGTCGAACGACCCTTTCATAGGGGTGGCTCGATTCATGACAGTAGCAAAATTAGAGTAATAAAGTAGTAACGAAAATAATTTTATGGTTGGGGATTCACCACTACATGAGGAATGGTATGAAAGGGTCATGGCATTTGGAATGTTGTGAACCACATTCTGGAAGAAGACACAAATCTTGATACAGTTGAAGGGCAGCAAAACAGTCAGCCCCCCAAAAGATGGAATAGCACAGTGGCGGCAACAATGAGCGCAAGCCAAAGAAACACTGCGAGGATGGCACAAGAAAGGGCTGCATTTCTTTATATTGTGCATAGGGTTGCTATGGATCAAATCCACTCAACAGCATCTAACAAAAACACAACAGGACTTGTGCTTCTGACAATGTGCTGAAGTAGACCTTAAGAGAAACTCCTATTAGTTTAGATCAGCAGTTCTCAACTTGTGGACCGTGAGCCCTTTGGGGGATGAACGACCCTTTCACAGCTTTGGCCCATTTATAACAGTAGCAAAATTAGCGTTATGAAGTAGCAATGAAAATATTTTTATGATATGACAGTCAACACTGCATGAGGAACAGTATGAAAAGGTCAAGACATAATGAAGGTTGAGGACCACTGCCCTAGAGGAAGACACAACTCTTGTAGAGCAGAAGTGCAGCAAAAGTGAGGCAGCCCCCAAAATGATGGATTAGCATAGTGGCTCCAACAATAAGTACAAACAAAGAACCACTGAGAGGGTGGCACAGGATCGGGCAGCGTTTCATTACATTATGCATAGAGTTGATATGAGGCAAAACCCACTCGACAGCACCTAACAACAATAACTATAGGCCTTGTGCTTCTAACAGTATGGTGCAGTAGATCTTAGAGAAACCCCTCAGTTTAGAGCAGCGGTTCTCAACCTGTGGGTCGCGACCTCTTTGGAGGGTTGAAAGACCATTTCACAGAGGTGGCCCTATTCATAACTATAGCAAATTTTCAGTTATGAAATAGCAACGAAATAATTTTATGGTTGGGGATTCACCACTACATGAGGAATGGTATGAAAGGGTTGTGGCATTAGGAAGGTTGTGAACCACTGCCTAAGAGGAAAGCACAAATATTTGTAGAGTAGAAGGGCAGCAAATGAGAGGCAGTCCCCCAAAAGATTGATTAGCATAGTGGCTGAAACAATGAGCACACGCAAAAGAACCACTGTGAGGATGGCACTGGACCAGGCAGCGTTTAATTATATTGTGCATAGAGTTGTTATGAGCCAAACCCAATTGATGGCTCCTAACAATCATAACAACAGGACTCGTGCGTCTAAGAATATGCTGAACTAGACCTTAAGAGAAAAATCTTAACATAGTGAATGAGGGGGGGAGTGCAGAGTGGAGACCCAAAGCCCATTTGTAGGCCACTGGAGATTCCTTTGCAGAGGGGTTTCCGGTAGGAGATGAACCAGTCAGGGTGCGATGTAGCAATGATGAAAAATACAATTTTCCTCTAGTTCATAAAAGCTTCCCTGTCCTCCACTATCATGATCTAAATTCTACCTTGCAAGTCTGGTTAGACCCGAGGATGTACACCGGTACAGATAGGAACTGGAAACACAAGGAATCCAGGGCTGATGATCCCTTCAGGACCAGTGGTGTGAGTCACGATACTGGGAGCTTGGACAGAGAGAGGGTTGGCAAGGGAGAACCTATTACAAGGATCTACAAGTGACCGCCTCCCTGGGGGACGGATAACAGAAAAGTGAGTGAAGGGAGACGTCAGACAGGGCAAGATATGACAAAATAATAAGTTATAAAGTATCAAAGGATGGGAGAGCACGGAGGGAGGGGAACAAATGAGGACCTGATGACAGGGCCTTCAGTGGAGAGCAAATGTTTTGAGAATGATGAGGGCAATGAATATACAAATGTGCTTTAAACAATTGACATATGTATGGATTTTGATGAGTTGTATGAGCCCCTGATTAAAAAATATTTAAAAAAAATAACTCCTCTTAGTTTAGAGCAGTGGTTCTCAAGCTCTGAGTCATGGCCACTTGGGGTTTTCAAATGACCCTTTCATAGGGGTCGCCCGATTCACAACAGTAGCAAATTTACAATTATGAAATAGCACCATGAATTAATGTTATGATTGGGGGACCAACTATTCATTGGGAACTGTATGAAAGGGACATGAGAATAGGAAGGTTGAGAACCACTGTCCTAGAGGAAGACACAAATGTTGGTAAAGTAGGAGGGCAACAAAATAGAGGCAGCCCCTACAATATTGATTAACACAGTGGCTGCAAAAATGAGCACAAGCAAAGAACCACTGTGAGAATGGCAGCGGACTGGGCAGCATTTCATTATATTGTGCATAGAGTTGCTGTGAGTCACAAACCACTCGACGGCACCTAACAACAACAGGACTTGTGCTTCTCAAAATGTGCTGAACCATGTCTTAAAAGAAACACCTCTTTGTTTAGAGCAGCTGTTCTCAAGCTCTGGGTTAAGAACCCTTTTGGGGGTCAAACGAGCCTTTCACAGGGGTGGCCCGTTCATACTAATAGCAAAATAAGAGTTAACAAGAAGCAACAAAATTAATTTTATGATTGGGCGGTCACCACTACATGAAGAACCATATCAAAGTGTTGTGGCATTAGGAAGGTTGAGAACCACTGCCCTAGAGGAAGACATAAACCTTGGTGGAGTAAAATGGCATCAAACAAGAGGCAGCCCCCAGAAAGATGGATTAGTACAGTGGCTGCAACAATGAGCACAAGCAAAGAGCCACTGTGAGGATGGCACAGGACCGGGCAGCGTTTCATTATATTATGCATAGAGGTGCTATGAGCAAAGACCCACTCGACGGCACCTAATAAAAATAGCAATAGAGCTTGTACTTCTAATAATATGCTGAAGACGACCTTAAGAGAAACTCCTCATAGTTTAGAGCAGCAGTTCTCAACCAGTGGGTCCCGACCCATTTCGGGAGGTGTCGAAGGACACTTTTACAGGGGTGGCCCGATTCATAACTATAGCAAAATTACTGTTATGAAATAGCAACAAAAATAAGTTAATGATTGGAGATTCACCACTAGATTAGGGATTGTATGAAAGGGGCGTGGCATTAGGAAGGTTGAGGACTACTGCCCTAGAAGAAGACACAAATCTTGGTACAGTAGAAGGGCAGCAAAGGAGAGGAAGCTCCCAACAAGATGGAATAGCACAGTGGCTGCAACAGTGAGGGCAAGTCAAAGAACCACTGTCAAGATGGCAGAGGAAGGGGTAGCGTTTCATAATATTGTGCATTGAGTTGCTATGAGCCAAAACTCACTAGCTGGCACCTAACAACAATAACAACAGTACTCGTGGGTCTAACAATATGCAGAAGTAGACCTTAAGAGAAACTCCTCTTAGTTTAGAGCAGCGGTTCTCAACCTGTGGGTCACGACCTCTTTTCGGGGTCGAACGACCCTTTCACAGGGGTCGCCCTATTCCTAACAACAGCAAAATAACACTTATGAAATAGCAACGAAAATAATTTTATGGTTGGGGATTCACCACTACATGAGGAACAGTATGAAAGGGTCATGGCATTAGGAATGTTGTGAACCACTGCTGTAGAAGAAGACACAAATCTCAATACATATGAAGGACAGCAAAATAGAGTCAGCCCCACAAAACATGGAATAGCACAGTTGCTGCTACAATGAGTGCAAGCTAAAGAAACACTGTGAGGATGACACAGACAGGGCAGTGTTTCATTATACTGTGCATAGGGTTGCTAGGAGTCAAACCCACTCGACAGCATGTAACAAATAAACAATAGGACTTGTGCTTCTGACAATATGCTGAAAGAGGCCTTAAAAGAAACTCCTATGATTTTAGAGCAGTGGTTCTCAATCTGTGGACGGTGAACCCTTTTGGAGCAGGAATGATCCTTTCACAGTGGTGGCGCTTAACAGTAGCAACATTAAAATGATGAAGTAGCAACAAAAATAATTTTATGATTTGGCAGTCACCACTACATGAGGAGCAGTATGAAAGGCTCATGGCATTAGGAATGTTGAGGAACACTTCCCTAGAGGAAGACACAACTCTTGGTAGATTGGAAGGGCAGCAAAATAGAGGCAGCCCACCAAAAGATGGATTAGCACAGTGGCTCCAACAATAAGTACAAGCAGAGAACCACTGTGAGGATGGCACAGGACCAGAAGCATTTCATTATATGGTGCATAGAGTTGCTATGAGCCAAAACCCACTCGACGGTACCAAACAAAAATAATTACAGGACTTGTGCTTCTAACAATATGGTGTAGTAGATCTTAAGAGAAACTCCACAGTTTAGAGCAGCGATTCCCAACCTGTGGGTTGTGACCCCTTTGGAGGTGTGAATTACCCTTTCACAGCGGTGGCCCGATGCATAACTATAGCAAATTCACAGTTATGAAATAGCAATGGAAATAATTTTATGGTTGGGGGATTCACCACTGCATTAGGAATTTATGAAAGGGTAATGGCATTAGGAAGGTTGTGAACCACTGCCCAAGAGGAAGACACAAATCTTGGCAGAGTAGAAGCATAGCAAACAAGAGGCAGTCCCCCAAAAGATGGTTTAGTACAATGGCTGCAACAATAAGCGCAAGCAAAAGAACCACTCTGAGGATGGAACAGGACCGAGCAGCGTTTCTTTATATTGTGCATAGAGTTGCTATGAGTCAAACCCAATCAACAGCACCTAACAACCATAACAACAGGACTCGTGTGTCTAATAATATGCTGAACTAAACCTTGAGAGAAAAATCTTACCATGGTGAAAGAGGGACGGGAGTGCATAGTGGAGACCCAAAGCCCATTTGTAGTGCACTGGAGATCCCTTTGCAGAGAGGTCTCGGGGAGGAGATGAGCCAGTCAGGTTCGATGCAGCAATGATGAAAAATACAACTTTCCTCTAGTTCCTAAACGCTTCCCCGCCCCCCACTACCATGATCCCAATTCTACCTTTCAAGTCTGGCTAGACCAGAGGATGTACACTGGTACAGATAGGAACTGGAAACACAAGGATTCTAGGGTGGATAATCCCTTCAGGACCAATGGTGTGAGTGGTGATACTGGGAGTGTGAAGGGAGAGTGGGTTGGAAAGAAGGAGTTGATTATAGGGATATGCATGTGACCTCCTCCCTGGGGGACAGACAACAGAAAAGTGGGTGAAGAGATATGTTGGACAGGTCAAGATATGACAAAATAATAAGTTATAAATTATCAAGGATTCATGAGAGAGGGGGAGCGGGGAGGGGGATAATGAGGACCTGATGCCAGGGGCTTAAGTGGAGAGCAAATGCTTTGAGAATGATGAGGGCAATGAATATACAAATGTGCTTTATATAATTGATATATGTATGGATTGTGATAAGTGCTGTATGAGCCTCTGATAAAAATGATTAAAAAAGAAAAACCCCTCTTAGTTTAGAGCAGGGTTCTCAACCTGTGAGCTGTGACCACTTTGGGGTGGTCGAATGACCCTTTCACTGTGGTGGCCCAATTCATAACATTAGCAAAATTACAGTTATGAAATAACAATGAAAATAAATTTATGATTGGAGATTTACCACTACATTAAGGATTGTATGAAAGGGGCGTGGTAAACAGAAGATCGAGAACCATTGCCGTAGAAGAAGACACAAATCTTGGTACAGTAGAAGGGCAGCAAATGAAAGGCAGCTCCCAAGAAAACAGAATAGCAATGTGGTTGCAACAATGACAGCAAGCCAAAGAACCACTGTCAGGATGGCACAGGAAGAGGCAGCGTTTCATTATATTGTTCACAGAGTTGCTATGAGTCAAAAACCACTCGACGACACCTAACAACAACAACAACAGGACTTGCACTTCTCCAAATGTGCTGAACCACATCTTAAAAGAAACACCTTTTCATTTAGAGATGCGGTTCTCAATCTCTGGGTCAAAAACACTTTTGGGGGGTCGAACGAGCCTTTCACAAGGTTGGCCCATTCATACCAGTAGCAAAATTAGTGTTATGAAGTAGCAACGAAATTAATTTTATAATTGGGCCGTCACCACTACATGAGGAACAGTATCAAAGGGTTGTGGCACTAGGAAGGTTGAGAACCACTTCCCTAGAAGAAGACATAATATTGGTATAGTAGAAGGGCAGAAACCAAGGGGCATCACCCAGAAAGATGGATTAGCACAGTGGCTGCAATAATGAGCACAAGCAAAGAACCGCTGTGAGAATAGCACAGGACGGGGCAGCGTTTCCCACATAAACGCTGAAGACGAATGTGTGCATAAGTGTGGTAAAGAAGGCTGATGGTGCCCAGCTATCGAGACCTATAGCGTCTGGGGACTTAAAGGCTTGAAAGTAAACAAGTGGCCATCTAGCTCAGAAGCAACAAAGCCCACATGTAAGCAGCATGCCAACATGTGTGATCATGAAGGGCTGAAGGGGCCAGGCTTCAAACAGCAAAGGCAGGGGTAGGGGCTGGGGGTGGGGGTGGGGGAATCATATCATCGTGAATGAGGGTGGCATGTGATAGGGACCTAATGCCTATTTGTAGACAACTCGACATACCTTGTAGAGGGGTAGTGGGCAGGAGATGAGTCACTTAGGGTTCAGTATAGCAATAATGAAACCCACAACCTACCTCTAGTTCTTAAACGCTTCCTCCCCCCAACTACCATGACCCCAATTCTACCTTGCAAACCTGGTTAGACCAGAGGATGCACAGCGGTACAGATGGGAACTGGAAACGGGGGGAATCTAGGACAGATGAACCCCTCAGGACCAGAGATGACAGTGGCGATACCGGAAGGGAAGGGGGGTGGGTAGAGAAGGGGAATCGATCACAAGGATCTACATATAACCTCCCCTCTGGGGGATGGGCAACAGAAGGGTGGGTGAAGGGAGACGCCGGGCAGTGTAAGATAAGATATAATAATAATTTATAAATTAT
>NW_022103937.1:133772-138686 GCF_000313985.2 Echinops telfairi
AAAAAAAAAAATTTAGAGCAGCGGTTCTCAACCTGTGGGTCTCGACTGCTTTTGGGGGTCGTATCTTTTCACAGTGGTCACCCTATTCATAACAGTAGCACAATAACAGTTATGAAGTAGCAACGAATACAATTTTATCATTGGGTGGTCACCATTACATGAGGAACTGTAGTGAAATGTCTTGGAATCAAGAAGGTTGAGAACCACCGCCCTAGAGAAAGACACAAATCTTGGTAACGTAGGACAGCAAAAGTGAGGAAGCCCCCCAAAAGATGTATTAGCACAGTGGCTGCAACAATGAACTCAAGCAAAAGAAATACTGGGAGGATGGCAGAGGACAGGGCAGTGTTTCGTTATATTGTGCATAGAGTTGCTATGAGCCAAACCCACTTGATGACACCTACTGACAATAACAAAAGGACTTGTGCTCTAACAATATGCTGAAGAAAAGCTAAAGAGTAACTCCTCTTTGTTTAGAGCAGAGGTTCTCAAACTGTGGGTCTTGACCACGTTGGGGGGTCGAACGGCCCTTTCATAGGGGGGTGGCCTAATTATTAACAGCAGCAAAATTACAGTTATGAAATAGCAACGAAAATAATGTTATGGTTGGGGATTCACCACTACATTAGGAACTGTATGAAAGGGTCGTGGCATTAGGAAGGTGTGAACCACTACCCTAGAAAAAGACACAAACCTTGATACAGTTGAAAGGCAGCAAAATAGAGTCACCCCCCAAAAGACGGAGTAGCATAGTGGCGGCAACAATGAGCGCAAACCAAAGAAACACTGTGAGTTGGCACAAGACGGGGCAGTGTTTCATTATATTGTGCAGCGAGTTGCTATGAGTCAAACCCACTCGATGGCACCTAACAAAAAAACAACGGGACTTGTGCTTCTGACAATGTGCAAAGTAGACCTTAAGATAAACTCCTATTCATTTAGAGCAGCGGTTCTCAATCTGCGGACCGCAAGTCCTATGGGGGAACTAACGACCCTTACACGGTGGAGGCCCGTTTATAACAGTAGCAAAATTAGAGGTATGAAGTAGCAACGAAAATAATTTTATGACTTGGCAGTCACCACTACATGAGGAACGGTATGAAAGGGTCGTCGCATAAGGAAGGTTGAGGACAAGTGCCCTAGAGGATGACACAACTCTTGGTAGAGTAGAAGGCCAGCAAATGAGAGGCAGCCCCCCAAAAGATGGTTATCACAGTGGATCCAACAATAAGTATAAGTAAAGAACCACTGTGAGGATGGCGGAGGACCGGGCAGCGTTTCATTACATCGTGCATAGAGTTGCTATGAGCCTAAACCCACTAGATTGCACCTAACAACATTAGCTACAGGACTTGTGCTTCTAACAATATGGTGAAGTAATTCTTAAGAGAAACTCCTCAGTTTAGAGAATCGGTTCTCAGTATGTGGATCGCGGCCCCTTTGGAGGGTTAAATAGCCCCTTCACAGGGGTGGCCCAATTCCTAACTATAGCAAAATTACAGTTTTGAAATAGCAACGAAAAAATTTTATGGTGGGGATTCACCACTACATGCAGAACTGTATGAAAGGGTCTTGCCATTAGGAAGGTTGTGAACCACTGCCCAAGAGGAAGACACAAATCTTGGTACAGTAGAAAGGCAACAAAAGAGAGGCAGACCCCCCAAAAGATGGATTAGGCCAGTGGCTCCAACAATAAGTACAAGTAAAGAACCACTTGGGAAAGGCACAGGATGGGGCAGCGTTTCATTATACTATGCATAGACTTGCTATGAGTCAAAAAACGCTCGACGGCACCTAAGAACAACAACAGGACTTGTAGTTGTCAAAATGTGCTGAAAGACGTCTTAAAAGAAACACCTTTTCTTTCAGAGCAGTGGTTCTCAAACTCTGGGTCAATAACCCCATTGGGGGTCGAACGACCCATTCATAGGGGTGGCCCGTTCATAACAGTAGCAAAATTAGGATTATGAAGTAGCAATGAAATTAATTTTATGATTCGGCCGTCACCACTACATGAGGAACGTTATCAAAGGATTGTGGCATTAGGAAGGTTGAGAACCACTGCCCTGGAGAAAGACAAATCTTGGTACAGCAGAAGGGCAGCAACCAAGAGGCAGCCACTAGAAAGATGGATTAGCACAGTGGCTGCAACATTGAGCCCAAGTAAAAAAAACCACTGTGAGGATGGCACAACACAGGGCAGCATTTCATTATATAGTGCATAGAGGTGCCATGAGCAAATACCCACTCAAAAGCAGCTAACAACAATAACAACAGGACTTATGCTTCGAACAATATGCTGAAGAAAACCTTAAGAGTAACTCCTCAGAGTTTAGAGCAGCGGTTCTCAACCAGTGGGTCACAACTCCTTTTGGAGGTTTCGAATGACCCTTTTACAGGGGTGGTCTGATTCATAACTATAGCAAAATTACAGTTATGAAATAGCAACGAAAATAATCTTATAATTGGAGATTTGCCACTACATTAGGGATTGTATGAAAGGGGCGTGTTATTAAGAAGGTTGAGAGCCACTGCCCTAGAGAAAGACAAATCTTGGTACAGTAGAAGGGCAGCAAACAAGAGGCAGCCACCAGAAAGATGGATTAGCACAGTGGCTGCAACAATGAGCTCAAGCAAAAGAACCACTGAGAGGATGGCAGAGGATAGGGTGTTTCATTATATTGTGCATAGAATTGCTATGAGCCAAATCCCACTCGTTTGAACCTAACAATAACCTAACAATAACTATAGGACTTGTGCTTCTAACAATATGGTGAAGTAGATCTTGAGAAACTCCTCAGTTTAGAGCAGTGGTTCTCAACCTGTGGGTCATGACCCCTTTGGAGGGTTGGATGACACCTTCACAAGGGTGACCTGATTCCTAACTATAGAAAAATTACAGTTATGAAATAGCAACGAAAAAAAATGTTATGGTTAGAGACAGCACTACATGAGGAACTGTATGAAAGGGCTGTGCCATTAGGAAGGTTGTGAACCACTGCCCATAGAGAGACAAAAATTTGGTACAGTAGAAGGGCAACAAAGAGAGGCAGACCCCTGAAAGTTGGATTAGCATAGTGGCTGCAACAATGAGCACAAGCAAAAGAACCACTGTGAGGAAGGCCGAGGACGGGGCAGAGTTCCATTATATTTTGCATAGAGATGCTATGAGCAAAACCCACTCGACTGCCCCTAACAATAACAAGAGGATTTGTGCATCTAACAATATACTGAACTAGACCTTAAGAGAAACTGCTCTTAGTTTACAGCAGCGGTTCTCAACCTGTGAGCCGTGAACACTTTGGGCGTTCGAAAGACGCTTTCATGGGGGAGGCCCAATTCATAACAATAGCAAAATTAGTTATAAAGTAGCAATGGAAATGATTTACGGCTGGCGGGTCACCAGTACATTGGGAACTGTATGAAAGGGTCGTAGCATTAGGCAGGTTGAGAACCACTGCCCTAGAAGAAGACAGAAATCTTTGTAAAGTAGAAAGGCAGCAAAAGAGAGGCAGCCCCAACAAGATGGATTAGCACAGTGGCTGAAACAATGAGCACAAGCAAAGAACCACTGTATCGATGGCAGAGGATGGGGCAGGGTTTCATTATATTTTGCATAGTGTTGCTATGAGCCAAACCCACTGGAAGGCCCCTAACAACAATAACAAGCGGACTCGTGCGTCTAACAATATACTGAATTAGACCTTAAAAGAAACTCCTCTTAGTTTAGAGTAGCGGTTCTCAACCTGTGAGCCATCATCACCTTGGAGGGGCTGAACAACCCTTTCATAAGGGTGGACAGATTCATAATAATAGCAAAATTACAATTATGAAGTAGCAACAAAAATAATTTTATGGCTGGTGGGTCACCACTACATGAGGAACTGTATGAAAAGGTCATGGCATTAGGAAGGTTAAGAACCACTGCACCAGAGAAAGAGAGAAATCTTTGTAAATTAAAAGGGCAGCAAAAGAGAGGCAGCCCCATCAAGATGCATTAGCACAGTGGCTGGAACAATGAGCGCAAGCAAATGAACCACTGTGACGATGGCAGAGGAGGGGGCAGCCTTTCATTATATTGGTCATAGAGTTTCTATAAGTCAAAACCGACACGACAGCACCTAACAACGATAACAACAGGCTTCTGCTTCTAACAATGTGCTGAAGAAGACATTAAGAGAAACTCCTATTAATTAGAGCAGCGGTTCTCAACCTGAGGGTTGCAACCTCTTTGGGGTGTCCAACGACCCTTTCACTGGGGTGGCCCGATTCATAACAGTAGCAAAATTACAGTTATGAAACAGCAAGGAAATAATTTTATGATTGGGGGATCACAACTACATGGGGAACGGTATTAAAGGGTCGTGGCATTAGGAAGTTTGAGAAACACTGGCCTAGAGGAAGGCAGAAATATTGCTACAGTAGAAAGGCAGCAAAAGAGAAGCAGCCCCTACAAGATGGATTAGCACAGTAGCAGCAACAATGAGTGCAAGCAAAGAACCACTGTGAGGATGGCACAGAATGGGGCAGCGTTTCATCATATTGTGCAAAGGATTGCTATGAACAGAAACCAACTCTACGGCACCTAAAAATAATAACAACAGGACTTTTGTGTCTAACAATGTGCTGAACTATATCTTAAGAAAAACTCCTCTTAGTTTAGAGCAGTTCTCAACCTGTGGGTCGCGACTCCTTTGGGGTGAAGAACAACCCTTTCAGAGGGGTAGCACAGTTCAAAACAGTAGCAAAATTACAGTTATGAAGTAGCAATGAAAATAATATTTTTTTTAATTAATCAATTTATTGGGGCTCATACAATTTATCACAATACATAGATCAATTGTGTAAAGCACATCTATACATTTGTTGCCCTCATCATTCCCAAAATTCTCTTGCCTCCTGGGTTCCCGGAAT
>NW_022103937.1:140729-145283 GCF_000313985.2 Echinops telfairi
CACACAGTCCTCTCTGTACACTGGGCCCTCCAAGCTGGGCCATCGTCCTCCGGGTTTGGTGGGCCCGGTTGTGCTCCGCTCCTTTCCTCCTCCTTCTTGTCTCAGCTTCCCTCTGGGTGTGGTGTGGTAGGTCAGCTCCTCTCCCTCGTTGGACGATTCACTTCCATCCTCTGTGGTGCTCACTTCCATGGTGGGGATCAGGTCATATCTGGCTAGGACAGCGCCTGGTCCGTTCTCTTCGTGTATTCCTCCTCATTTTACATTGCTCCTCTGATTTGGCGTGTCCTGATGGGGGCTGTATGCCCGTTCCAGTTCTGTGGAGACACAACCAACACTCTCCCCCCTGCCCCCCGCCCCATGGGCCAGTGCCCTGTTCCCTCCGTGCCACCAAACCAGTCTCTCTCCACACACGGGGAGGTACATGAGAGTCGGAAGTGAAGAGGGGGAGGGGGCATGGGTGGAGGGCAATGAAAATAATATTATGATTGGGGCGTCAGCACTACATGAGGAATGGTATGAAAGAGTTGTGGCGTTAGGAAGGTTGAGAACCACTGCCCAGCAGGAAAACAGAAATCTTGGTAGAGCAGAAGGGCAGCAAATGAGAGGCAGTCCTCAAAAGGTGGATTAGCACAGTAGCTGCAGCAATAAGCGCAAACAAAAGAACCACTGTGAGGATGGCACAGGATGGGGTAGTGTTTCATTATATTGTGCAAAGATTTTCTATGAGCCAAGCCCACTCGACGGCCCCTAACAATAACCACAGGACTCGTGCGTCTAACAATATGCTGAACTAGACTTTAAGAGAAACTCCTCTTAGTTTAGAGCACCGGTTCTCAACCTGTGAGTCGTGACCATTTTGGGTGGTAGAATGATCCTTTCACAGGGGTGGCCTGATTCATTACAGTAGCAAAATTACAGTTATGAAATAGCAATGGAAATAATTTTATGATTGGGGACCACCACTACATTGGGAACTGTATGAAAGGGCCGTGGAAAAAGGAAAGTTGAGAACCACAATCCTAGAGGAAGACACAAATGTTGGTACAGTAGAAGGGCAGCAAAAGAGAGGCAGCCCCTATAAGATTGATTAGCACAATGGCTGCAACAATGAGTGCAAGCAAAGAACCACTGTGAAGATGACACAGGATGGGGCAGCGTGATATGTTGTGCAAACAGTTGCTATGAGTCAAAAACCACTCAATGGAACTTAACAACACAACTTGTGCTTCTCAAAATGTGCTGAACCACATCTTAAAAGAAACAACTCTTCCTTTAAAGGAGCAGTTCTCAGCCTCTGGGTCACGAACTCTTTTGGGCATCAAAAAACCCTTTCACAGGGGTGGCCCGTTCATAAAAGTAGCAAAACTAGAGTTATGAAGTAGCAATTAAATTAATTTTATGACTGGACGGTCAACACTACACGAGGAACTGTATGAGCAGGTCATGGCATTAGGAAAGTTGAAAACCACTGCCCTAGGAGAAGACACAAATCTTGATACAGTTGAAGGGCAGCAAAATAGAGTCAGTGCCCAAAAAGATAGAATAACATAGTGGTGCCAACAATGAGCACAAGCCAAATAAACACTGTGAGTTTGGCACAAGATGGGGCAGCATTTCATTATATTGTGCATAGAGTTGCTATGAACCAAACCCAATTCACGGCCCCTAACAACAATAACAACAGGACTCTTGCGTCTAACAATATGCTGAACTAGTCCTTAAGAGAAAGTCCTCTTTGTTTAGAACAGCAGTTCTCAACCTGTGGGTCACGACCCCTTTGGGGGTATGAACGACCTTTTCACAAGTGTGGCCCAGTTCATAGCAGTAGCAAAATTACAGTTATGAAGTAGCAATGAAAATAATTTTATGATTGCGGCGTCACCACTACATGAGAAACGATATGAAAAGGTGGTGTCAATAGGAAGGTTGAGAACCACTGCCTTAGAAGAAGTCAGAAATCTTGGTAGAGCAGAAGGGAAGCAAATGAGCGGCAGTCCCCAAAAGGATGGATTAGAACAGTCGCTGCAATAAAGAGTGCAAGCAAAAGAACCACTGTGAGGATGCGCCAGGACAGGCCAGCGTTTCATTATATTGTTCATAGGGTTGCTATGAGCCAAACCCACTTGACAGCCCTTAACAACAATAGCAACAGAACTCGTGCGTCTAACAATATGCTGAACTAGACCTTAAGAGAAACTCCTCTTAGTTTAGAGAAGCGGTTCTCAAACTGTGAGTCGTGACCACTTTGGGGGGGGTCGAACGACCCTTTCACAGGAGTGGCCCGATTCATAACAGCAGCAAAATACAGTTATGAAGTAGCAAGGAAAACAATTTTATGGTTGGTGGGTCACCACTACATGAGGAACTGTATAAGGGGGTTGTGGCATTAGAAGGTTGGGAACCACTGCCCTGAAGGAAGTCCAAAATTTTGGTATAGTAGAAGGGCAGCAAAAGAGAGGCAGCCCCTACAAGATTGATTAGCACCATACTGCAACAATGAGCACAAGCAAAGAACCACTGTGAAGATGGCACAGGATGGGGCAGCACTTCATTATATTGTGCATAGAATTGCTATGAGTCAAAAACCACTCAATGTCACCCAACAACAACAACCACAACAACAACAACAGGACTTGTGCGTCTAAAAATGTGCTGGACCACATCTTAAAAGAAACACCTCTTAGTTTAGAGCAGCGCTTCTCAACCTCTGGGTCACGAACCCTTTTGGGGGCCAAATGACACTTTCACAGCAGTTGCCCGTTCATAACAGTAGCAAATTTAGAGTTATGAAGTAGCAACGAAATTAATTTTATGATTGGGTAGTCACTACTATATGAGGAAAGGTATCAAAAGTTTGTGGCATTAGCAAGGTTGAGAACGACTGCTCTAGAGGAAGACAGAAATCTTGGTTCAGTAGAAGGGCAGCAAACGAGAGGCAGCCCCCAGAAAGATGGATTAGCACAGTGGCTGCAACAGTGACAGCAAGCAAAGAACCCCTGTGAGGATGGCACAGGATGGGGCAGCGTTTTTTTATATTGTGCATAGAGTTGCTATGAGCCAAAAACAACTTGACTGCACCTAACAACAATAACAACAGGACTTGTGGGTCTAACAATATGCAGAAATAGACCTTAAAAGAAACTCCTCTTAGTTTAGAGCAGCGGTTCTCAACCTGTGGGTCTTGACACTCTCCTTTTGGGGGTTGAACGACCCTTTCACAGGGGTTGCCGTATTTGTGACAGTAGAAAAATAACAGTTATGATGTAGCAATGAATATAATGTTATCATTGGGTGGTCACCACTATATGTGGAACTGTATGAAAGGGTCTTGGCCTTAGGAAGGTTGAGAACCAATGCCCTAGAGGAAGACACAAATCTTGGTAAAGTAAAAGGGCAGAAAATGAGAGGCAGTCCCCCCAAAAATGAATTAGCACAGTGGCTGCAACAATGTGCACAAGCACAAGAACCACTGTGAGGATGGCAGAGGAGGGACAGCATTTCATTATATTGTGCATAGAGTTGCTATGAGCCAAATCCACTTGACAGCACCCAACAACAAAAACAACAGGATTTGTGCTTCTAACAATATGCTGAAGAAGACCTTAAGTGAATCTCCTCTTTGTTTAGAGGAGCGGTTCTGAACCTGTGAGTCGTGACCACTGTGGGAGTTGAAAGACCCTTTCATAAAGGTAGCCCGATTCGTAACAGTAGCAAAATTGCAGTTATGAAGTAGCAATGAAAATAATTTTATGACTGGGATGTCACCACTACTTGAGGAACTGTATGAAAGGGCCGAGGCATTAGGAAGCTTGAAAACCACTGTCCTAGAGGAAGACAGAAATCTTAATGCCATTGAAGGGCAGCAAAATAGTCAGCCCACAAGATGTAATAGCACACTGGCTGCAACAATGAACCCAAGCCTAATAACCACTATGAGGATGGCAAAAGATGCAGCAGCATTTCATTATATTGTGCATCGAGTTACTATGAGTCAAATCCCACTCGACAGCACAGAACATCCAAAGCAGCAGGACTTTTACTTCTAAAAATGTGCTGAAGTAGACTTTGAGAGAAACACCCATTAGTTTAAAGCAGCTGCTCCGAACCTGTGGGTCACAACTTCTTTGGGGGAATGAACGGCCCTTTCACAGCGGTGACCCTTTCATAAAAGTAACAAAATTAGAGGTATGAAGTAGCAACGAAAATAATTTAATGATTGGGCAGTCACCACTACATGAGGTACAGTATCAAAGGGTTGTGGTATTAGGAAGGTTCTGAACTACTACCCTAGAAGAAGACAGAAATCTTGGTACAGGAGAAGGGCAGCAAAAGAGAGGCAGCCCACAGAAAGGTGGATTAGCACAGTGGCTGCAACAATGAGCGTGAGCCAAAAGAACACTGTGAGGATGGCACAGGACGGGTCAGCATTTAATTATATTATGCAGTGTTGCTTGAGCCACAAGATGGCAACTAACCCACCAGATGTCAGCTAACAACAATTAAAAACAGGACATATGCGTCTAAGAATATGCTGAACTATATCTTTTTTTTTTT